>NC_135312.1:506468-656782 GCF_048772815.1 Callospermophilus lateralis | reverse complement strand
CCCAAGGCCCGCCTCCTCCTGTTCCGAGCGCGCTCCGGGTCTTCAGGCTGGTGTCAGAACCTCCCGCTGATCCTCCTGCTACGCCCGTGGGTGACGATGCCAACGGGGTCCCTCCCTGGGCACCGAGTCCATGTCCGAGGAAGGCACGACCAGAGTTTGTTCCACCCACCTTCCTGCCCTTCTCAGCTCCTGAACTCCCACCTTGCCCCAAATTCTGTCCCGGGGAAGAACAGGGCGGGAACTAGCTTGGCCTCAGCCTGAGCTGGCCAGGAGGAGGGCCCCTCAGCCAGGTACGCCCTGGCACTCAAGACAAAGGGCCAAAAGGGTCAGCAGAGGCTGTGGCTCTGAACCCACCTTAAGGTGGAAGGTGATTCAGAGACCCTCACCTACATGGCCATGACCTGGGGCCCCGACCCACCAAGCCCCTCGGTGTCTCCACACTGTTCCCCACTGCCCCCGCACTCAGCTGGCCTGGTCCTGGACAGAGCTGGTGGGCCCACAGTGCAGCCTCTGTATGGGGTCAGAGGAAGAGGGGGACAACCTCTGTCCTCCCAAGTCCCCAGTCGGGGGAGGGTGCAGTAAAAGGTTCATGCCTCTCCTTGCCAGGTTGAAAGGCCTCCTTCAGCACAGACCCTCTGCTCCATGGACAGCACCTGGAAGAGCCTTCCTACCCTGCTAGTGGAAAGGCCATTCTGACTTACCCATTTTTCACAGCCCTGGAGACCACTGTGCCCCAGGGTGGCCACAGGGCTGAGTTGGATGAAAATACCCACAGGCTTCACAACCCAACCCCAGCAAGGCACCAATTCACTGGGGGGGCTGGCTGGGACGCCTCGGGTCTCTCCCAGCCCATCAACTGATGGCCCTCCCCCTGCTGGCCCAGGGCTGGGCTGAGGGAGAAAGAGCAAGTCAGCTTTCCTTCTCCATTTTTACTTTCTGCAGTACTGGGGATTGAACCCAAGGCCTTGTGCATGCTGGGTGAGCACTCCACCGCTGAGTTTGTCCCCAGCTTGTTGTGTGAGGCCTTGAGTTCAGTCCCCAGTACCTGAAGGAAAACCACCACAACAAAAAGCCCATCATTCAGCAACATGGGAGGCTAATGTAGGATCACAAGTTCTAGGCCAGCCTCTGCAACTTAGTGAGAGCCCATCTCAGAATTTAAAAAGAGAGTGTTCTTTGGTTAAATCCTGGTCAGCAGTGCTTCTTTACTCTGCGGTCAACTGGCCAGTAGGGTGCTGAAGCTAAGGGAAGACCATAGCCCACGGAGATGGGCCAGAGTGTGAGCTGTCCCAGCACTGTTTGTGTGTGGTATGCTTCCCTGCACCTGGACCCAGGATCATTGGTGCCTGGGATTTGCCCCACAGATAATGGTCATCAGATTTGAAATTCAGTTTTCTTACAAAACAAAAAAGACTATTTTTTTTTTCTCTTTAGTAACTGCACTGAGATTTGTGCTGCACAGAGAACAAAGGGAGGGCCCGAAGCTGGGCTGGACTAGGACCTGGAGAAGTACTGAGGGCAGGGTCTGCTGACTCAGGCAGGAGGCCAGGAGGAAACGGAGGTGGGTAGCACCTCTTGCTCTGCAGTGAGCATGCACAATGGTGCCTTCTGTGTGGCTGTGCACAGGCCTGCCCTGCAGTGCTTCATGCATAGGATGTGTCACAGATGCACCCCCTCAATGACCCACCCACGCCAACCCAGGATAGCAGCCTGGAACAGGGATGGTGCTTGGCTGGACCCCTCGCAGAGTGGTAGACAGGTACCCTGTGTGGCTACAGCTGCAACAGCAAGAGCAGAAATATAGCTGAGTAATCTGAGTTCACCACTGAATCCTGGGCACGGATTAAGCAGGAGACTCTAGAAAGCAAACAGTGATGGGTGTCAAATGGCCAAGAGAGATGGCCAAGCATAGTAGGGGTCAGAGCTGAGCAGGATCACAACCCAGGTAGAGAGGAGAATGCTCAGGCCCAGGACACTGCAGATACCAGTGGGTGAGGACAGATTCACCCTATAGGGGACTCCCCGCAACCTGTGGGGACAGGGCCCTCAGGAGGGGTGCACTGCTCATCCAAGAGTGCAGGCTGCACGGGGGACCTCCATCAAGGAGTGCAGCATGTAAAGGGGAAAGGGTGACACAGGAGCTACACTGAAGTCACCAGTGGCACACTACATTGGCAGCATAAAACTTTGAGGTGCTGAGCTGATGGCCACACGACTCCTGCTGACTCCCTCTCAATGCCCACCACCCTAGCCTAGTCACAGAACATCAGGCCAACCTCAGATGACGGCCATCCTCCAAAGTGCCTGACCAACGCTCCTCAAACCATCAGGGCTATCAGGACCAAGGGCTGGGAAGCTACTACAGCAGACAGCACTTGGCAGATGACTTCAGGCCAGAGCCCTGAGCAAGAGCTCAGCTGGCATCTTCCTGGGCTCAGAACTGCACTTGACCTCAGGGTCACATTCTCACCTTCAGCACGGGAGGCCTCCGCCAGCCATCCTCTAGGACTGGCTCTGAAGGGCATCAGTATCCAGAACACAGGAAGGCCTCAAACACTCATAGCCCCAAACAGTCCCATCAATAGCTGGGCAAAGTACTAACAGACCCTTCTCAAAAGAAGAAATACAAATGGCCAACAAGTACATGAAAAAAATGTTCAACATCATTAGCAATCAGGGAAACAAAATCAAAACTACCCTGAGATTTCATCTCACTGCAGTCAGAATGGCAGTCACCAAAAATACAAACAATAATAAATGCTGGAGAAGATGTGGGGGAAAAGAAACACTTTTACACTGTTGGTGGGACTGTAAGTTAGTACAACCACTGAGGAAATCAGTGTGGAGGTTCCTCAGAAGACTTGGCATGGAACCACCATGACCCAGCTAGACCCTTTTCATCTTACTGCAGTGATACATGCACACCCATGTTTACAGCAGCACGATTCATGGTAGCCAAACTATGGAACCAGCCTAGGTGTCCATTAGCTGATGAATGGATACAAAAAATGTGGTATAAATACACAAGGAGTTTTATTCAGCTACAAGGAAGAACGAAATTATGTCCTTTTCAGGAAAATGGATGGAACTAGAGACAATCGTGCTAAGTGAGCTAAGGCAGACTCAAAGTCAGATGCTTTCTCTCATATGGAGAACTAGAGAGAGAAGGAAAGAGGGTCCTAGTGAGACAGAAGGGAGCACAGAGGAAGGGGACTATGGTGAGGGGGGTGACAAAAAGGACCCAGGGTGCTGCTGCCCACTGGCATGAGTGAGTCACAGTGTGTGAACAGAAGAGCACAGGCTGCTGCCTGGTCTCCAAAGTGTTGGCTTCCACCGCCTTGGCAAAAGCCAGGTGCAGGCTGCCTGAGAGCAACTGTAGTCTGTTTGCCAGTGTGATAAGTGTGTGACCACTGGGTCAGGGGTCAGCTCTGCAAGACTTTCAATACTGGTTCCATTGGCATTTCCTGCGCTGCTGGCTGCCATGTATCTTCCTTTTGAGAAGTGTGGACTCAAATCTTTTGTCTACTTTAAAATGGGTTGTTGTCCTTTTTGAAAATTACTGGACTTAATTTTGTGAGCAGCTTTAGGGTTATGAAAAGCCGAGAGGAAGCACAGAGCTCCATGTGCCCCTTGGTCCAGCTCTAGTCCTAACACTGAATCAGGACAGCCATGTGCCAACGGATGCTGCTGGGAGCAGAAGTCCAGTCCACCCCGGACTCACTGGGGCAGTGTAGGGGACAGCTGTGCAGTGGAGCTCCTGAACCATGGCGGCACCCCGGGAAGGTTCCACTGATGGTCTCCCTCCCTGCCCCTCACCAGAAGGTCCTACGTGTGCTCTCAGAGTTCACCATCTTTCACCCAGTGGTGTGCATCAGGTCACCTGGACTGTGTGGCTTGGCAGCTCAATTCTTTTCTTCCCTCCCTCCTTCCTACCCCTTCCTCTCCTCCCTCCTTCCCTCCCTCTTCCAGTGATGGGGACAAACCAGGCCTGGCGTGTGCTTGGCAAGGGCTCTCCGGTGCCGCAGCCCAGTCCCATTTCTTTCCTCACTGCCTCGTGTTCTTGGCTCCGATGGACCACATCACCACTGAAGGATGTCTCAGCTGTTCCAGGTCCACCTCTCCCCCTCCCCTCCCAACATAGTGTAGGTGCTCTACTACAGGGCTGCATCCCCACCTTTTGTTTTTTGAGATAGGATCTCTAATGGTTCCATTGGCATTTCCGTACAGCTGATGGGACAGAACACTTTCCTGTTGCCCAGGGGGCCTAGAACCTGCACCTCCTGCCTCAGTCTCCAAGTGGCTGGAATCACAGGTGGTGGCTGCGTCCAGCTCTGAATGAAGCTGCTGTGGATGCTCATGGAGAGCACTGTGCACCTAGGTCTACAGAAGGCAGCACGACCGTGTCCACCGTGGCAATACCTCTCAGTCAGCCCCTCCAGCAGGCCTGTGGCTGTGCCTCTACATCCGTCCAGCTGGCAATCCCCGATGATGTGTGACTCTGAACACCTATTAGCATGCCCATTTGCCCATCTGCATCTCTTCTGGAGAGTTGTCTGTTCAGGAGTTCTGCCTGTTTTAAAAACTGGGTGGTTTGTTATTGTTAAGATGGTGTTCTTTGTGCATTTAGACACTAGTTCTTTAGGAGGTGACTTGCAGATACTTTCCTCCTAGTTTGTGGATTATTTTTCATTCCACTACAGTGTCTTAGAAAAGAGAGGTTTCTAAATCATGAGGAAGACCATCTCACCAGCTATTTCTTTGAGGACATACTTTGGTGCCCTACCACAAAGCCACTGCATAATCAAGCCCAGGGCTCCCATGTCTTCCTATGGGGATATACCTGAGAAGCCACCACACACCCAGGCCCAAGTCTCTCTTGCCTCCTTTTTGGGCTCAAGGTTTCAGTTCTCCCCTAGGGGTGTGATCTCTCACGACTTGGCTCCTGTGGGGTGGTGTCCTCCCACTGAATGCTGCTGCTCCCATCACTGCATAGTTGGTCATCGACCACAGGGCCGGCTGCAGCCAGGAGGACCTCACCCCAGTGAGTGTGCATGCCTTGGGTGGTGCCTTTCTCTGTTCCTTCTGTCAGAGCATGTGGCATTCCTTGTGCACACTGCGTCTGTTTTGTCAGAGTTATATCTGTGAACTTCATTTCTTTTAGTGATAATGATGTTGTAAACTTAATTTCAAACTACAATTGCTCCCTGGTTGGTGGTGATTTTATTTTAAATTTCTTTTTAAAATTATCATACTCAAGATTTAAGCGTGTGTAGTGCTGTTCTGGAGATGGGTATTGCTGTGCTGCCTGGTCTGGCCTGGAACTGCTGGGCTCCAGGGATCCTCCTGCCTCAGCCTCCTGAGCATGGAGCCTCCCCAGGGAGGCTCCCCTTGGGCCCAGCACTGCATCCAGCTTCAGGTCTAGGGACTCGGACACACGTGCAAAGGCAACGATCAGCGGTGAAATGCTGAATGCTGTCCTCCTGAGGTGGGGAACAAGGCAAAGGCATCCTCCCTCCACTCCTGGTCAGTGCAGTAAGGTAGAAGGACTGGAAACCATGCAAGTGGGTAAAGGAGCTGGGCAGCTCCCTGGCTTCCCTCAGGAGAGTGCCAGACTGATCTAAAACAGCAGAGCCTCTCTGAGAGCTAACGCTGAGCTCCACACATTCACAGGACAACACACCAAAACCATCTTTTTGGAGCTGGTGCCGTGGCACATGCCTGTGATCTCAGTGATGTGGGAGGCTGAGGCAGGAAGATTGCAAGTTTGAGGCCAGCCTCAGCAACTTTGTGAGGCCCTGTTTCAAAATAAAAAATAAAAGGATTGGATAGAGCACTCCTGGGTTCAATCTCCAGTACCAAAAACAAATAAACAAACAAACCACAGTTATTAGTATATATAAGCAATAAAGAATGTGAACACTGAAATTTAAAAACCAATAGGCTCCCTGAAGAGGGGAGGGAGAATGAGAATCAGGCATAAGTAGACCAGATGTGCAGGGGATCATAGAGCCAGGAACTTCGAATGCTGACAGAAACCAAAGTGGCCCCTGTGTGGAAAGACACTGCGGCCCAGGACTGGGCATCTCCCCAGAGTGACCTATGAACTGACATAGTTCCAGAAACCCCAGCAGGGCTTTCTGTAACGTAGACTAGACAACTCTATAGAGTTTATATGCAGGGGTAGACAGAAAGGGGCACTAAAACAATTCTTTACAAAGAAGACCAGGCGGGGTGTGGCTCGGGGGTAGAGAAACTGCCTCCTATGCAGGAAGCTCTGGGCTCCACCCAGCAACACACACACATACACACGTATACACATGCTATATATGGGGGGGAGAGGAAGAGGGAGGATTAGGGAAGGGGGTGAGAGAAGGGGAGGGAGAGGAGGGAGGGAGAGGGAGGGGGGAATTAAGGAAAGGAGGTGAGGGAGGGAGAGGGGGAGAGAGGGATAGGGATATAGATATAAATAAAAGAAGAACAGAACTGGACCCAGCCCACCACTCATGTTGACATGTTCCAAGCATTGTGGTCTGGCACAGGGACACAGTTGGAGGTCAGAGCAGAGTGAGGGAAAGACCCCACACAGGGCCACTTGCTACAGTGGTGCAAAGCAATCTGTTTAGCCAGTGGTAATGGTACATGTGGCACCCAGACCTGAACCTGAACCTCAATCTTGACGTCACTTTTCATACAATCAACCGAATGCATCACATACACGTGAAACATGAAAATACAAAGCACTTGGAAGAAAACAGAAAAATATCTTTGGGACTTGGCATTTGGCAAATAGTTTATTAGATATGACGCCAAAAGCATAGTCAAAGAATCCAAAAAAGAAAATATGGATAAATTTGACCTCACCAAGATGAAAAAAATAATTGATCTACCAAAGAGAAAGAGGAGAAAAAGATAAGCTGAAGAGCCAGCAACTTGGCCACAGACCTTGCCACTACAGGCCAGGCTCGGGGTGCAGCCAGTGCGGTCCAGAGGACTCAACAATGCTCACAGGGCACAGCAAACCACACAAAGGACAGCCTCACTGTGTTCTACCAGGAGAGCCACTGTCTCACCTCCTCTAGGAAAAGCAGCTGGGCACAGGCACCCAGGGGCAGTTGCATCTTAGAGGAGGCCTCTGCCCCCACAGGACATCTGGCTGGAGTAGGGCTTGAGTAGCGGCCAGCGTGCAGAGGCCCTGATTATGCCCTGCCACTACCCAGTCACTGCTCTATGGACACAGGCCCCACTGGGTCCACAGAGTGGTGCCCCTCCGAGCTGGCACCACTGACCTTCCTGGCACATGCTGCCCTCTGTCAGCCTGGGTGGCAATGAGCAAGAGGTCCTGAGGCTCTCGTCCCACATGCTCTGGTTCACTCCAGCACCTGGGACAACAACACCAGCACAGGGTTCTGCAAGATCTTCACACCCGTACAATGGGGCAGGCGACTTGCCAAAGGTAAGAAAAGCAGAGGTCAAGTGAGATTCCCAAGATCACAGTCACCCCAGCTCTGACTCTAGCCCAGCAGCAATCTTCCTGGCCGTCCAACGCTCGTTTCCTCAGGTTTTCAACACTGTGTTTCTGGGCAAACCGTTGAATATACAGTGGAACATGGGCCTGTCATGCCCCTGCTGGGGCCAGCACACCTTCCAGCAGCACCCCTGTTGGCAGAGCTGCTCCAAGTCAACAACCTCTGCAAACCCGATGCCCCTCGCCAGGCCACTGAAATGACCTCCATGCCAGGGCAACATGGAGCATGAGGACATAAGCCTGGAAGGACCATGTGCTGTGCACACGTGTGTGGTAAGCACGTGCCCTAATGCAGGCAAGGCAGGCCTGAGTGGGCTGCACACTGCAGCATCTCCTGCCACACTTATAGGCACCTAGGGATTGTTCCCAGGACCCGCCCATGATGCTGCCTACCAGGCTCACTCGTCTCCAGGTGATCTGGACTGCCTGGTATAAGGTGAATGCCAGGCAGATAGCCCTCAGCCACACTGTGAGGTCAGCAAGTCTGCGTCCTCAGCTCAGGCGCAGTCTTCTCTGACAGTTCCAGCCCAGGCACAAGCAGGACCAGCTGTTCTCCAGCAGGTCAAGGGTCTCATGCTCACAAACACCTGATGTAATAAACTTCCAGCCCAGGAAATGCGGTAGGTTTTCTTCTGCTTTTATTACAAGCATATAATATTGAGTGGCAAACACTGAGTACAGGCTCCACCGCCGTGAAGTCAAGCATCAGGAGTATTCCCCAGAGTTCAGACAGAAGCCGCCACCGAGGTACAAATCACACCAACGAAAGGATGAGCACATGAACTGCAAGCCACACATTCAATGCCCAGGTCTGCCCCATCACCTGCCCAGGCCAGGGACACCAGCCAGTGCTGTGTCCCAGCCCTGCGTCCCACCCGCAGCTGGGCTGAACCACTGAGGTGACGCTCCCCTGAAGCAAGGCACCTTGGGCGCTCAGCCTGTCCTCCCCACGCTGACCCCTGCCTGGTGGGCACGGGCGTGGTGAGTCCATGGTGCAGTCCTAACATCGATCGTTTCCAACTTGCTTATCGCCATCTGTTTCCTTGGTGTATTTCAAGATCAAGGCAGAGACACACTTGTTTTGAGCTAAGGTCATGTGATATGGGGAGCTGGCGTGGGTTCCTGAGGAAGCGGGGAACTGTGACCTAGCTACCCGACAATGCCCCTGATGCTCTAGACACGCCGCGTGCTGACGTGTGAAGGGGAGGCTGCCCACAGCACGCTACAGACCGCCAAGTGACGTCTTGCGTGTTCTATTTAGAAACCAAACCAGACCCCAGGGCCACCTCGGGTGTGGCCCAGCCTGGCCAGCCCGGCCACATGAACTGGGGGCCATGGGCCACCCTGCTGAACACCACTGGCAGATTTCCCACAGCCTCAGGAGCAGCGTCCTGGTGACAGCAACCAAGAGGAATAGCCAGACGGCTGCATGCGTGTGTTTTGGGATCCCACCTGCCCTCCCTTCTCCTGCAGCAGAACCGAGCTGCCATGGTCTGCATGCGGCTCCTGGAGGCACGCTGGGCCTACCGAACAGAAGCAGGTGAATGCACGTCACCTTGCGAAACACAGGCATGACGCTACGCAGAGCAGAAGCTCCAGACACCTCGAGTTCATCCCACACGCCAGCAAGTAAAGCTGGACACCGAAACTGGAGGAGGGATGGGAAATAGAATAGAAGGCTTAAAGTAGAATAAATAATTTTATAAAGTTTTCTTTAACCCCCCCGCCCCCGCATTTTAAATCCAATATTATATAATCTATCTGAGTTTTACACTCCTGTGAACAGGGCACCTAGTGGACCACGTGTGGGAGGTGGGTGCCAGTCTGTCCAAGTGGCCCCGCGAGCCACCTCACTGCACTCGCTGCATGAGCACGCCATGAGAAACCACCCCACAGGCTCCTTCAGCCAGGAGGCTCTGCAAGGTGTGCTAACTGGCCCTGGTGGTCATGCTGGAACATGGGCGGCCTGGAGTCAGACAAGCTCCCTCAGGCCTGCAGGTGAGGCAGGCTCGTCAGCTTCAGGCTCTGACTAGGTAAGGCTACGCATCAGACCAAGGGCGAAGGGCACTGGCCGTCCTGCAGAGAAGACAGCCACGCGATGGAATCTTAGAAAAATAGGTACTTTTGCTGCTGAGGTTTGGTCAAGTTACTGCAGCGACAGGAGCAGGGCTGCTGGCCACGGCATCCACCATGCTGCAGCAGAGCTCTCAACTTAGCACCATAGCACATCCCGGGACTCCATGGCATCCGTAGGCCACACACACACCAGAAGGCTGCACAGTGGGGTTCATTCTTGTGTGAACCAGCTCGATTCGAATCTGGAGGCTCATGTGTCAAACCTCTCTTTAGTTTCACCACACAGGACGTACCTACATTCTAACGTCACACTTAGAAGTGCTCTGTGACAACGTGGCTCTGTGGGAGGCTTCAGCAGTACGTGTTTTGAGGTAGACAGGTAATACTTGCTCATAAATCCTTGTACAGCAACCCTAGAGACCATGTGCTGAACAGCAAGCCTGGAGCACTAACTCTCATGGCCCTGGCTTATTCGAGGAGGAGGGCTCTGACCAGCCCCTCACAGCACGTGTCTGCTTCAGAAGGACCAGGAACTGGACCAGCTACTCCGATGCTTCCTTGCCCCTCACACTAGGTCTCACGGCTGCTGCTTCCGACATTCTGTGTAAGTGAAGCAGGAAGCAGAAGAAAATAAGCAGAGCTGGATGCTGACAGCCCACCACAGCTTTCCAAGCAAATCCCAGGAAAACCCCAGGCCTTGGTGAGGCCTCCTGGTGACCTGGCCTCAGACAGAGACTCCCATTTACCCAACAAGAACTGGTGGGCAGCACCTGGCAGGGTCCATGGGGTCAGGGTAATGCTTGCCCTGCAGGGCCGAGAGAGGGGTCCCAAAGCTCCCCAGAAACACCAGGACTCCTATGCTGGAGCTCCAGGACCGCCCCTCTGCCGGGGGTGGGGGTCCGCGTGTACTTGCTGGCAGAACTCATCCTCTAACTCAACAGCAACGCGACACTGGGGAGCAGGGAGGGCTGGCACAGAGCACCCTGCCTGTGACCTGGGAAAGATGTGCTGGGGGAGCTGCTTCTCCTGGGCCTGCCCACCCCAACCCAGCACCTTCCCGGGACAAGGGTGGCAAAGCACAGTGGCCTCCATCTACAGGAGGGAGAGCCCTGGTGGTCTTGCTTGGAGGCACTCGGCACCAGCACCCCAACCCCACACTGGTCTGACAAGCCCCTGCCCGACATTCTTCCTTAGCACAGAAACGGGGAGGACAATGTAGGAAACTAAATGATGGCACCAAACAATCTGTGCCCTTTTTAATAAATGAGATTTTTAAAAACAAGAAGGGTCTTTAGGCCCGTGCTAAGCGGGCTGAGCCACCTCTGGTCTGCCAGCCAGTGTGCCAGAGCCATGCTGGGAGCCTGGGTGGCACGGGCCCTCCAGCCCACACGTGCACCTGGACGCATGCCTGGACTGTGCTGCCCGAGGCGGGGTGGACACTAGTGCCCACTCAGTACCAACGCAAGCCTCTTTTGGTATGCTTTAAATTAAATCTTTATATATCTTCTAAGTCTTCAGGAAGCTAAAGGCAACATAAATATTTACCATGAAAAGACTTTTTCAATAACTTAGGAAGGACTCAATAAAAGTACGGTATTTTTGAGGCTTATTAAGAAACCAATCCGTGAACTAAACTGAAATGAACTCAGATTCTCGAGACCTGGAAAGCGAGCGGAGGTCTGTGGGATGGTGACCTGGAGCCTCGTGCCACGCCTGCTGGCCAAGGGCCTGCGGTGGGTAAGCACGTGCGGCTGCGCGGAACTGCAAGTGTTTTCATCCTCTGTAAACACGTGCTGGTAGTGTCTTGTAGGGTGTGGATTCTCTTGTACAAAAGTTATAAATATTCTCTATTCAGAAGTCTGGTCCACCCGGCACCCAGAAGCAAGTTCTGTTGCGGGTGCTGCGCATGGCCGTGTGGCCCCTGGGACACAGGGCCAGTCTGAAGAGCCAGGCTCACAGCAAGTCCATCTTGGGTCTGTAGTGCAGCAGGAGGGGCGCCTTCTGTAAGACAAAGTCATGGCGCTCAGTAGGCCACCAGGGTCAATGGACACGCCACCTCCCAGGAAGGCAGGAGTCATGCCCCATGCTAAAAGACCCACAGTGCCATCCTCAACTCCCCTGGTCCAGAGCCATGCAGGGCTGCTGGGGCCTGAGCCCCACATCCTTGGTCCAGGTAATCCAGAGACCACCTGTGCATCGCTCAGGTCCGATGCCAGGGCCCAGGGTGCCAGCCCCTCCACCTGCTGCTCCTGCCATCTGTGCCGGCTGTGGTCTCTCTTGCTCCAGGCTCACCCCTTTGGCCACAGGAGCCCTGACCTCATTCAGCCCAGTCACCTCCTGCCCTTTCTGCCCAGGATGGGGGTTCCACTATGGTTCCCTGTTTCAGTAAGCCACCAAAGGTTTGCAGGTTTGCTGAGCACAATGGTCACTGCCTCCTTCCCCAACAAGGAGCGGAAGGCTGAGGACCCCCTCCCGAGGAGGCCCAGTCAGGGTGAGAGCCCAGGAAGATGAGAGCTGCATGGTGGGTTCTCAGGGCAGTGAGCACCATGGAGCACACAGGCACAAGCTCACCTTGAACCTCCACCGTGTGACTACCACGAACTTGAGGGTGTGGTCCTTGCCCAGGATCTCCTCGTTGCACAAGATGTCCAGCTGGTGGAAGAGGGGCTTGCATTAGGGACATGTTGGCTGTGCCTAAGGCCCCACTGACCTGCATGGAGACCCATGACATTGCCAGCAGGAGAGAACATACTCCCGGGCATCTGTGATGTCCCCTGAGCACCGCAGAAGGGCATGACTCCCTTGTCCACCTACTCCTGCCCCACAGGAATGGAAACTGGAGCAAGCACAAGGTGAGGTGTCATCTGCTCCTGAGGGGCAGCCTCCCTACACAGGCCCAGGGCTCAGCCACAGGGGGCCTGTGGACAAGGCCTGCCACTCTAGCCCCAAAGCTGCACATGCTGTGTCCTGCTCAGGCTCATAGCTTCTTGGGTGAGCCTCGGAGGGCTCGTGCTGTCCTATCTATGTACTATCTATGTCCCTGCCTCCATTCCCTGAGGAGCAGGACATGTGTCCACTCCTGAGCAGATAGCCTCAAGAACCTGGAAGGTCAGAAGCAGTTTGGTCAGCAGCAAGGATGGCACCAAGGTACCTGGACAGTGCAAGTGGGAGGGAAACTGAGCGGTCCAGTGGAGACTCAGTGCACACCTGTAACGGCCTTGTCCACCACATTACCAGCCAGGCTGCTTCCACAGAGGTGCCCTGCCCATCGGCCCCCTCCCCACCGTCCTGCCCACCACTGCAGTGAAGGAAAAGGGCTCCCAGGCTTTTCTTACTACACAGACTATTTTTGGAGCCACTTTAGGTCCTACATCACGCTGACTGGCAGAAGAGCTCCTGCCTGGCCCACCCAGCCCCAACACCCAGGTCCACACCCTAGGGTGCCTTTGTTTGGTGTGTGAACCTGCACCCACACAACAGGGTCTGCTGTCTGTAAGGAGCCGCTCAGCGGCTGCTCAGCATCCACATGGCCAGGGCTATGGGGTGCTCCTGGTTCAGAGGCTCGGCAGCTGGCACTCTCTCCTGTGTTTTCTACAGCATGTCTCTGACTGCATGCAGTGGTGATCCAGTGGGCACGCCAATGGCTCTGCTTCCATACGCCCTGTGCTACGCAGAGCAGTGGCTGCTGTGCCCTGTGAGGCAGGGTGTCACCTGTGACGTGTCCTGCGCCTCTTGTCCTCTCTCACAGGTTCCTCTGTCCTGCCCAGCATTTGTGAAAGTGGCTAGAGAGCAGACTGGGATCCCGGAGCCCTGGAACCACAGCAGACACCTCAACGCCTCTTGCCACTCCCAAGGACAGCTCTCTGTGCCAGGGGGAGAGGCTTACCCAGGACCACTCCCCTCCAGGGTGTACTCGTGCTCCCTCTAACAAGCTCTGCCTCCTCTTACACAGAACCCCAAGTCCCCTCACCCCTTCCAGGCCAGCTACCAGCGGGGCTGCTGTTCGGCACAGAAATGCAAGCCAAGCCACAGCCCTTCCATGTTTTCCTCCTCTGCTTTCTTCCCAACACAAGCTGCATCTGGACTTGGTTTCTCTGGGCTCCAGGTGGCTGGCATGTGTAGTGTGTCCTATGGGCTGTGCTGGGCTAGGACTGGGTCCCTTCCTGGCCTCCTGAGACTTGGCTTTGTGGCCCTGCAGAGGCCCTTGGGGCCTCTCACATGGCCTTTGTGGCTGTGTGCAGAAGCAGACTGGGAAATCAGCAAGGAGCAGGGGCCTTCCACAAGCAGGGCTGCAACTGCTGAGGGCCTCTAGGCTACATCCTCACAGGCCCCAAGAGCAGCAGACAGCAGGAGAGCAGTAAGCCTGTCCTGACGCCTGAGCCACCCTGGGGTCAAGTCCCCACCCGGGGCTGAGGGACTGAGAGGCCTCCATGAGTCTGTCTCACCTTCCACAGCCTCATTCTCATACAGGGCTCTTTTGTTATTAGACTTAGGGTCCAGAAGATAATCTAGGATTATTTCATTTCAAGATCACTAACATGATTATGTCCACAAAGACCTGATTTCCAAATAAGGTGCGTCCACAGGTTCTGGCTAGGCCGTGGTTCACCTGCCAGGCCATGTCCACACACTGCTCTCCCCACCACACCTTGTGTCAGCCACCTGGGTCCTACACAACACCTTGACCTTTCTCTCTCACAGCTCTTACCACTGGCCTCTCCTGCTCCTGTGTCTGTGCCCCAGAGCTCACTTTTCACCCAGCCCGAGGGGCCTATAATGCTACACCACCAGTCATGGAGCCTGGCCTGGGCCCAGAAGAACTGGCTCCTGCTGGCCATCTGCACCTCCATGTGAGGGCCATGGTTGCTGTGGTGACGCACTCTCTTCCACAGCCCCAGATGCCCAGGCTCTGGGTCAGACAAGTTTCACTACTGTTACAACCTCAAAGCTGGCAGCCACCCACCACTTCACCCACCCATCCTGACCATCCACGCAGGAGGCAAACTGCAGGAGCAGGACTGCTTCTCAGGACAAGTCTCCAGCCTACTCCAAGCACCCTCTCTTCCCACAGCCTCTGTTGCTTTTCCTGTGGACGACCTGGCAGGGCAGGAAAAACCAGCTGGAATTTTGTTTTTATTAAAATTTCCAAAGTTGTGAGGAAAAAACAACAACAACAAAGAACTTGAGAAGGATCTCTCACGAGTGGGGAGCGACGCCTATCTCCTCTGCTCACAGAGGAGCAGTTACCTCGTTGAAGGAGGAGAGGTTTAGCTTCTTGGCGATGAACTTCTTCAGGTGTAGGACCGTGGCCTGTGCTGAGCAGCGGATCCATTTCCGCTTCAGACCCCGCAGTTTGCTGCTGTTGCATTCCAGGCAGATGCTCACCTGGGGACAGAGGGCCATGTCAGCAGGCAGTCAGTTGTCTGCAGGTCTCTGATCTGCAGGCCTCCACTGATGGCCCTGCCTTAAGCCTAGGAGCTGGGCTTCTAAAGTCGGAAGCTGCTTTTCTCCATTGCTGCAGTTCTCCTTCAGGTATTTGGAGAGTCTCCTCAAACTGCCTGCTGTCACCCTGCCTTCTGCAGTCAGCCCGCCCATCCTGCCCTTGGCAATCAGATGCCCTGAGGGAGCCTTGGCAGAACCCTGGCAGGGTGGCTGGAGCATTCAGAGAAGCGCGGAGGGACGTGGCATTAGGTGTGGCCTTGAGGATGAAGCAGACATGGAGACCAGTGTGGCCTTGGGGAAAGGCAGTCCCTAGCAGAACCGCAATGTGGTTGTGCAGTTCTCTGGAGGAGCAGCAGCCTCCAACTGTCAGGGCAGGGGTACCACAGGATTCTAGTGCTGTGAGCCACCCACCCACTTCACCCACCCATCCTGACCACCCACAAGGCAAAGGCAATCTCCCAGGACTGCTGCGGAAGCCTACCACCTCAGGAGGTGGGAACCGAGTACCTGGAGAACACTGAGGCCCCTTAAAATTCAAATAAAACAATCAACTGACACGTGATGTCTAAAGTGGTAAGAGATGCAAAAGGGAGAGTTACAAGTGTGAGATGCAGGCACATCATCAACTAGCAAACATGAAGCTAGAACCCAACAGCGGCTGGCCATGGTACATCTCAGTGTGGAGGGTTAACTTCCGAGAGATCTCTAGAGGAAGCTAACCACAAGAAGCACAGAGACAGGCACCAGTTCAAGTAGGGAAGGAAGCAGAGCACCAAGAGAGGTGAGCTGGAGGGACAGCCATGTCCAGCCACTGTGTAGGAGCTGTGGGGCTGGGGCAGGGCCCCACATGGGAACACTGGACAGGAGTCCTAAATGGTGTGGCACAGTGGACCTCAAGTCAGGAAGAAACAGAACCAAGCAGATAAATAACCGAGAGTGTCAGGATGGTGGCACCCCTATCATCCCAGTGACTCTGGAGGTTGAGGCACAAGAATCAAAAGTTCCAGCCTCAGCAACTTAGTGAGACCCTGGTCTTGAAATAAAAAATGCTTTAAATAGGGCTGAGGGTGACCCTGGTAGAGCACTGTGGGTTCAATCCCAGTAAAAAAACAAGACAAAACCAACAAAGAGAATGAAGCAAAGTCAGCAGCAAGCAACTGTGAAAAGCGGAGCTCAGGGGGAAAGACCCCTGGGGAGGAAGAGAGATGAAGGAGAAAGAAAGAGAGGGCCCAGATGGGCAGGTGGGCAGGTGCAGAGCGATGCTAACCCTGGACCTTCAGCATGCAGACGTTTGTTCACTTGAGTGATCTGTGGCCACTAGACGAGCTGAAGCAGAACTTACAACCTGCAAGCGAGTGGCAGCAAACAGATTACAGAAAATTTAGCAATTCTCTGCCACCAACAGCACCTGGTGCCAGAAAGGGGAACAGAGAAACACGGGGCTGTAGAGTGGCAGAGACCTGCTTATACTCACCTGTGGTCACGGGGAAGCAAAGCTACTTGCCAGATAAGGAAAACTTCTGATTTGGTTTAAAAATCCCTAGCAGATAGCTATGGAAAGCATCACACTCAAGATGTTTAAAACTAACTCCAGGCACATGTCTACCAAAACAAAACTGGAGAAACATGTGAATCTGTGTGCACCAGGAGCTGAGCCACAGTGACAGCTTGGAAGCGCACCCCTGTGGATACCCACAGGGTGGACACCCACTGGCACAATGCAGTGCGAGGGCCACTGCCCTTGCAGGTGTGTGCTGGCCATGTGTGGCGCTGGTTGAGGGGCCACGTGTGCTCAGGAGGGGGCTGATCACAGACGGCTGACCCCAGGTTGGGTGTGGCCCAAGTGCAGTGGCGGGCACAAGGCACCCTTCACGGTGTGGGGTCTGAGCCAGACCAAGACACGGGTCTGCTGGGCCCAGCTGCCTGCTCCAGCCAGGGTTCTGGTGAGGAAGCTAGCCTCGTGCCCAGCCTGAGCGCAGCTCTGTGGAAGACAGAAGGCAGGCAGGGCCTACTGACGGCCACATCAGGAGTCCTCCCCTGCCAGGGGCTGCTGCCCAGACCCTGAGGCATGTGGGTGTGCGGAGGCCACTGGGGCAGAGAGTGCTTGGCTGCAGGATGAGTTCAGTGAGGACTTGGCTTTACAGCAGTGTCCCCAGCCATTTCAGAGCACCCAACAGAGGTAGTACACAGTCATCAGCCAGGCTGTACACAGTCATAGGCCAGGTTGGTCTCATCTGCTCATACCCAAGTCCATCAGAGCTGCACATAGAAACCTTCCCCAGGATCCCTGCACAGCTCTGTCGAAGGCAGACCCCTGCCAGGCGGCCTCAAGGCTCACCAACCATAGAGGCCCAAGGACGAGCACTCCTCTCTTAGAACTCTGCCTTTTCCCAACAAGAATCTACAGACACTCGGATTCTCTCTGGTAAAGGTTCCAAGGGCTTGCTGAGGAAAGCTGGCAGCTGGTTCCCAAGGCCATTCAGAGGAGCAAAGTGCCAGTTACTCAAGACAATCTTTCTCTTTCCTTTTTTTTTTCCTTTGGCATGAAGCCCAGGGGCACTTAACCACTGAGCCACATCCCAAAGCTTCTTATTTTTTTTCATTTAGAGACAGGGTATTGTTAAGTTGCTTAAGGTCTGGCTGATTACTGGAATGACAGGGTGCACCACCACCTCACCTGATTCTCAAGATAATCTTGGGAACTGTCCTACTAATCACAGCTCAGGTAAATAGTTCAATAATGAGACGGGGAGGGTTACGTGGGGCTTGCTGGACAGAACAGACCTGTGCAGTTCGCAGGTCTCCTGGTAGATACTCCTGTAGCAAATGGTGGTGAATGCACTGGTCGACTCATGATGGCCAACTGCACTTCCTCCCACACAGCCAGCTGTGGGGATTATAGCCTGACCACAAAAAGCAAGCTTTACACTGGAGAAAAGAGCCTTTTTAACAAATGATGCTGGGAAAACTAGTTACCCATATGTAGAAGGAGACTAGATCCTTATTTCTCGCCTTGCACAAAAATCAACTCAAAAATGGATCAAAGACCTATGAATTAGCTGGGCACAGTGGTCACACCTGTAATCCTAGTGGCTTGGGAGGTTGAGGCGGGAGGATCACAAGTTCAAAGCCAGCCTCAGCAAAAGTGAGATGGTAAGCAACTCAGTGAGATCCTGCCTCTAAATAAATACAAAATAGGTCTGGGAATGTGGCTCAGTTGCCAAGTGTCCCTGAGTACCAAAATCCCTGGTACCCAAAAAACAAAAACCAAAACAAATAAAAACAAAAAATAACTACAACAACAACAACAACAACAACCCAGACACTAAGCAACTCCTAGAAGAAAATAGGGTCAACACTCCAGCTTTTAGGTACAGGCAATGGCTTTCTCCGTAGGACCCTTAAAGCTTAGCCAATAATTCCAAGAGTTAATAAATGGGACAGCAACAAATTAAAAAGCATCTACACAGCAAAGGAAACAATTAGGAATCTGAAAAGAGAACCCACAGAATAGGAGAAAATCTTTGCTAGCTACTGTTCTCACAGAGTATTAATATCCAGAATATATAAAGACCTCAAAAAAGTCACCACCAAAACAATGAATAACCCAATCAATAACAAATGGGCAAATGAACTAAACAGACACTTCTCAAAAGAAGAAATACAAATGGCCAACAGGTACATAAAAAAATGTTCAACATTGTTAGAAATTAGGGAAATGCAAATCAAACTACCCTGAGATTTCATATCATACCAGTCAGAGTGGCAGTCATCAAAGATACAAACAACAATGCTGAAGAGGATGTGGAGGAAAAGGAACACTGTCACACTGTTGGTGGGACAACCACTGAGGAAATCAGTGTGGAGGTGCCTCAGAAGATTTGGCATGGAACCACCGTTTCCCAGCTAGACCCTCCTTGGTATTACAGTTATCTTACTGCAGTGACACATGCACACCCATGTTTACAGTAGCATGATTCACAGTAGCCAAACTATGGAATCAGCCTAAGTGTCCATTAGCTGATGAATGGATATAGAAAATGTGGTAAAAATACACAAAACACTTCTATTCAGCAATAAAGAAAATGGAATCATGGCACATTCAGGAAAATGAATGGAAGTAGAGACCATCATTAAGTGACATAGCCAAACTCAGAAGGCTAAGGGTTGTGTGTTTTCTCTCATGTGCTGAAGCTAGAGAAGCAAAAGGAAAACAGAAGTGGGATAGATTTCATGAAAATCCCGGGGCGATCAGTAGAGAAGAGGGATCAGGAGATGGAAGGTGAGGAGGGAGGGGAAAGTGCTGGGGGGTGAGACTGGCCAAATCATATTGTTATATTGTGTACTGTGTGCATGTACAACTTTGTAACAACAAATCCTGTCAATATGTACAACAGTGATGCACCAGGAAAAAATGTGGGAGAAAAAAGCAAAACTTTAAAATGGGCTGGCAAGAGAGCACACAGCACAGGACATGGGGCACCTGTGGCACCTTCAGGGCAGATCCCCCACTGCAGGCAGGCCACACAACACGCAGCGGGCAAGAGCACACAGGAGCACGAGACCAGTGAAGGCACCTGTGGGAAGTGAGCAGAGAGCAGCAGGCTCTAAAAGTGCTGTGGTCTGCATGTGCGGTGCCCAGAGCTCCTCCCAGACATGCTGGAGCATCCACAGATGAACAGCTGGATCAGGACTGGGCTGAGGGGGCGGGGACTGCAGGCAGGGGTGTCGTGGCTAGGTGTCTCTGGGGCAGGCCCCACAGCACTGCCTTTCCAGGGGCCCTGCCCCTTCCCACTGCTGCCTGGCCACCGAGAATGGAGCCATCACCATGTCTGTCTGCCAAGAGGTGCTGCCTCACCTCAGACTAGAGCCCTGGAGTCGCCCAACCCAGAACCAGACAGAGCTTCTGGAACCATGAGTCCAGATCAACTTTTCCACCTCCAAGGTGTTCTTGGGTATTTGGATCACAGTAACTAATGCCGAAATGAAAAATGCATTGTCAAGCATAAGGGCACAGCAGACAGAACTTTTCAAACTAGAGTTGAGAAAACCAGTGTGTGTGTGTGTGTGTGTGCGCGCGCGCACGTGCACGCACAGCAGGGCCTGCTCTCATGCACACAAAGGCCACCTGAGCATGGAGCTCCAGGCACTGCGTGCAGCAGCAAAGATCAGTAGGTCAACAGTGGAAAAAACTTGAGCTGCAAAGTGTAAGTCAAATAGAGCAGAACACTAGGTACAATCCTCCACCACCCATAGCACTAGGTCCAGGCGCAAGACCACATGGTCCAGGCGCAGGGCTGAGTCCCAGGGAGCAGAGGGCTGGGAGACAGGGCCTCATTTGAGCAACCCTCTAAGCCACCTTCAGATGGTGACTGACACTCATAGACTCAGGACCAGACAGCAGCATGGGCTGGGGCCACACCACCAAGGTGACCTCTGCTCTAGGGCTTGGGCTGCAGTTAGAGCTGCCTTCATCATACCAGGGCATCTGCAGCCCTGTCCCTGTCCCTGCTTTTGGTGAGGCCCACCAAGTGTCATTAAAGTGCAGATGTGGATAAAGAAACATCAAAGGTCCCTGTGCTCTGCCCCAGCCACATTTCAGCCAAGCTGTGTTCTGCTGTGGCCAGCCCAACCCCACCTCTGCAAAGGTCCTGACCTGAGTTGGCAGGAGTGTGCCCTGGGGTGTACCTGGCAGCTGGTTACTACCTCCCAGCTGCTGGGACCACAATACAGGGCAGCTGGGGACTGCCCCTCACAGCTCCTTTCCATCCAGGGACGTTGAGCGAGCCTTTTTGGCTATGGACAGTTCCCTGCACCTACCCGTTCCCACATGCTGAGCTCATCACCCTGGAGCAAGATCAATTCTAAGCATTTGCAGGTGACTGCGTGAGGCTTCGAGAAAGCTGCCATGGGTGGGCACCAAGGCCCATGTCGCTCTCCCACATGTCCTGGTTCTCTCCCCAGCATGGCCAGGGTCTCCAGACCCACTGAGCAGCAGCTCACAACAGTCCCTGGCCCTTGTTTGAGTCAGACAAGGCTCTGCTTCACCATGAAGCAGGAAGACTGCTGGAGTTTGCAGAGGACGACGCATGTTAGGGAGGGCTGGCAGCAGGATGTGCAGGATGTGAAGGCTCCCTGGTTGCCTGGTCATGTGGGAGTAACCCAGTCCCTCTCACTGCCCACAGGTGCTCCTCACAGCACAGAGCGTCTGGGAGGAGGAACCTGAGGGGACTGCCATGTTTAGGTCTGGAATGTATAATGGACAGCACATACATGTGTCTGGTAGTACACCAAAGGGAAGAAAGAACAGCCGACATGGCGCTGGGAGACTCGTGGGGCCCACCTGCTCGTCACTCCGGTGGTAGTCGTCATCCTCCTCCTGCTTCTCCTCTGTGGTGGCTTTGTGTGAACTGTCGTCTGCTTTGGTCTCACCTGTTACACAAAGAGAAAACACTGAGAGTTGGGGATTCCCTCCACTGAAATCCAGAGGCCCTGAATCCCAAGCCACTGAACAGTGGTGGGAACCCAGGGGTGCTAATTGCATTGAGAAGGCCTGATGCCATGCTCTTCTCAACCCTGAAGCACAAAGTGCCACCAACAGTCTCTCTCTGAGACTGGCCTCAAGAGCCCAGTGGAACTCAAGCCTGTGCAAAGGTCTGCCAAGACAAGGTGCCCCAGGCTGCAGGGCTCCTGAGGCTGCCCGAGGTTTGGGGAGCCTGTCTAAGAGCACAGAGATAACTGAGCAGTGGGCAGCAGGACCAGCGCCAGGCTCCCACAGCACCTGGCTCCAGAGCCTGCCCCAGAACCCCAACAGGGTTAGGGCCAGACTCTGGCCACCTCCCCGGCCTGGGGTGACTCCTGAGAACCGGGTGGCTGGCTCTCCACATGGCAGTAGCCAGGGTCCTCCCCCTGTCTACACATCGTCAGGTGTACTCAGGGTGGTCCAGAGATTTCTCAGGAACTTGTGTGGTCCACCAGAAAAATACCAGGCCTCAAAGATTTGAACAATGTTCAGTATGCAGAGACTATAAGGTGCCATTGACTTCATTCCCAAACCAAATGTTATTTTGCCATTTTATGGTAAGACAGCACAGTCCAACCTTAGGAAGCTCACCTCCCTCACCTTCTTCTTCCTTAGGCCCTCTGCCCTTTGACCATGACCTCCAGGCACGTTCTGGTGTCTCTGGCTCTGTGACCCACACCCCATGCCCGCCCAGCACCCCTAAGGGCTGCCTCATGGGTGGTGAAGCCACCTAGAGCTGCACCAGAGGCCTGACGGAGCCCAGGCATATGCAGCCATGGAGCCACTCACCATTGCGGGGATCCAAGTGCTGTCTTGCGGAGCACGCCTCCCCCTTGATGTCGCCCGGCACCTCCAGGCCCAGCTTGTGGTAGAACTCCCTCTGCTTCCTCATTTCCGCTATTAAAAGTTAACAGACAGCCTTCAATCTTCAATAGGAAGGGATTCAGCAAGACTGCACAGATGCCATAGAAGGAATGCAGATTTGGGTTATGAACCCTGAAGACTGCTATTGCCAAGAAAGCAGCAGGTGAGGCAAGAGCTCCTGGTCAACACAGCACTGTGGGACCATGCAGCGGCGCACAGGAACCAGGGCGAGGCCCTACCACACAAGAACCTGGTGAGTGGAGAGGCTCCCTAGCCCTGTGACCCGACCCCCTCTGCTGCCCACAACATCATGGAGCAGTCGCACAGAGTGCCGGGGTGTAACAGAGGGAGATTTGGTGATCCTTGGGTATCACCACTGTGCATAGACAGCTCAGCGATCCAGATGTGCTGTCTGGTGCCCATGGCCATTTTACCACAGGCAGTGCTGGAGTGCTCTCACCGGCCGAGGGTGGGCTTGCCCGTAGGAAAAGGACCAGGGCAACCGTGCCTGGAACCTCCTGGGTACTGACAGTGTCCACCCGGCACTGGGCCAAGAGTGCCCCCTGGTGTCAGCATCCAGCAGCAGAACAGGGCAAGAATCAAGGAAACCCTCCCCAGAGAGGAACTCCCCTTGAAGACAGGCAGAAAGTCCCTTCATTCCTTCTACCCCTGCCAGATCTGCCAGACCGCTGACTGACAGGGCAACTCCGCCTGCCCCAAGGCAGGCAGCATGCAGCTCCTGCTGGCTGGGGGTACAGGGGGCCTGAACACACTGCCAACCTGCACCCTCACTGGACAGCAGGCCAGCCTGGCACCTTTATTCCAGGGAACCATCAGTTCCCTGCTACTGAGTGACTCTTAGCTAGTGCTCCACCCATATGACTAATGCTCAGACCTCAGGGAAGAAGCAAGAGGCTGGACACCACTCAGGACACACAGGTAGCAAGAAAATTTAAGGGAGTTGCTCGATGATGGCCCTATTAAGCATCTCTGTGAAAACTAATTTGTGTAGCTGACACAAAAGTCCTTTATTGAATTTTTTACCTGCATATCTGTTTTTCCCTACAGACAACAAGCCCCAGACCACCTGGGCAGAGTCCTGGGTGTGTCCAGCCCTACACAGCTGCTCTGAAAATGCCCAAGTGTGCAGGAAGGAAGACGTAGAGGCTGAGCACTGCAGGAACCATGGGCATTGCTAGAGGCGAGAGGCATGTGCACTCTAGCCTGAGAGCCAGCAAGGGTCAGCTCAGAAAGGGGTGTCCCCCCACTGTACAAAAGCAGCCCAGACGGAGGCACGGCACCCTGTGCATGACATGGGACAGCATGGCAAGCCCACAGGACATGGGGACATGAGGCAAGCAACTTGGGTTGGACACCTTGGCTCATGTTATTTCTTTACTTCTCACCCATGAGGACACAAAAGAATAAAAATAAGGGCCCCAATGCTATGTCTCTACACACTGAAACATTAAATGGGGATTGTTTTTGGTGTCATGTGCCTAAAATACTTTACACTTTAACAATGACATGAAAATCCTACCATTAGCCATCTATTCCCAAAGAACCAGGTAAATGCACAAGGAGATTAGAATCCAGCTATCTGCTGAGTCCTGTTTGTAACGCTGGAAGGTTGGAACTGCTTTAATGCCATGGGAACCACAGCGGGGCTGGCCCTCCAGACAATCCCCAGCAGCACACAGTGCCTAAGCCTTGGTGGCTGCTCCTACAGAAGCTGAAGCACTGGCCCAGTCACAGCAAGGCAACCCCACGCACATGCCGCCCTAGGATGAGCAGCCATTCACCCAGGGGAACCTGACAGCCATCCGACTGTGACAGAGGTCACATTTGCTACAAAGGAGTACACGCCACAACACACATGTGCCATGACACACAGACTTAGATTCCATCTGCAAGATGCCCCTTAAGGAACGGAAAAGGAAGCAGCAATGTTGAGACCCACAGCCACTCCTAGGAAAGCCATCGGCCACCTGGGCCAGTCTGACAGAGGTGTCCCTGGGCCCATGGTGGGTGCCAACCTGGGGGTGGGAGGCTAAGCCCGCAGGCCAGGGAAAGCCCTGCTCAGCATGTGGGCCAGCCTGTTGTACATCACTCAGGGCAGGAGCTCTCCCTGTAAAGGGCAGAAGGACAGAGGGCAGAACTGAGGCTCTGCACAGACTAGTTAACAGGTGAGAAACAAATCCCCAGAAATTTTTATTGAAGAAATTCAAAATACAGTAACAGCCACCAAGGGCAGTTTTCCAGAGTGAGGATGGAGCCCCTGTGGGGCGACACTGTTCGCCTGGCATCAGGGCTCACATACATGTCCCCATGCTCGTCTGCCACGAGGCCTGCATGTCTCACTTGAGGTCCCCACACAGGCTTGTGCTGTGAACCTCTCCAGTGTGCAATGAGGCAACTCAGAGGCCTGCTCCGTGTTGGCCTTTCACCATTCCCAGAGCCGTGGGCGTGGTCCTCCAGCTGAGGCCGGGTGCAAGCTCCTCTATCATGTGGCCGACTTCCTCTGGACTTGTGTCTAGGCCCCAGACGGTGCTGCGCCAGGAAGCACAGCTGCGGCAAGTCTGGACAACGAGGTCCTGCCTCTGTGGTGTGGACCAGCAACCCCTAAAGGCCCAGTGCTCGAGGCTTGGTCTCCACAACGGCCCTTTAGGGAGTGGTAGAGAAGAGGCCGAACCTAGCGGGAGACCCTCTGAAGGGACTGATGTGGGGCCGCAGTGTGCGCAGGCCTGAGGTGAGCAGCTCTGCTCTGGTCACGCTCTTGTCAGGTTGTGCCACTTCTCCAGAGGCCTGAAGCAACAGGCCAATTGGCCACAGACTGGAACCTTCAAAACTGAGCCAAACCAGCGCTTTCTCTTTGTGGGCCAACTGTCTCGGCACTCTGTGAGGGCGAGGGAAAGCTGAGGGCAGGAGCGCATGCCGAGGTCCCCGACACACACTGAGGTCCTGCACTCTGGGGTGAGTGTGGCTTTGCCCTGTGGCACCATGATGGGCAGGAAGAAACAGTAGGTCTGAAGTGAGAGGCTTCCAAAGTCACTCAGGGTCTGGTAGCACTGAGCAGAGATGACTTTGGCCCTTAGATCAGAACAAAACCAAAGACCCAGATGGCTGCTGCCAAGGTGCTGAAATCCGTGTGGCCATGTGGCTGATGTGCGTGGCAAATGTGGCTCCTGCCAGCAGACAGGCCAGTCAGGCCTCACTTCAGCCTCACTATCACTTCCCACTTTCACGAGGTGGTTCTGCTTGCTAAGCCGGTCTGTTCTACATGCTCTCAGGAGGGCAGTCAGTTGCGGGCCCGCTTTTCTCCTTCCCCAGCTTGGACATTCTGGGTGGCATGAAGACAGAAAGCTTGACCAGCACTGGTACAGGTGCTTGAAGGCTCTCACTCTGCAGGCATGATGCTGAGATGTGCAGAGTGCTGCCTGCAGCTCAGAGCATCGAGCGCACGACCCTTGGCTTGCAGCAGGCACCAGCCTGCCACTGGACGGGAGGCAGACCAGACACCAGGCATGGCCCTGTCACTGATGCACTATGACCCTCAAGCCATGAAGAAGGCAATGGGTCAGGTGTGGGCTGCCGGATGCCAGCACCTGTGCCAGCCAGTGCAGCAGGGCATGAGATAAAACGACACGCAGGCACCATGTCCCCAGCAGCTCCATGGCCACAAGGGACCATTCAGTGCTGGGAGCCATTAGCCAAGTAGGTGTGACAATTTCCTTGCCAGCATACCCCATGTTGCTTAGTGGAAGGACTCGTGGAAATAGGACATTTTGCAGTGACATTGCATGTAAGGTGACCTTGCTCTAGGACCAGGGCGGATCCGGGTTTAGGGCGTTCCCGGTTTAGGAAGGTTATTCCTGCTGGGAATAGGGCGTATCCTGCTGCCTGAGTTCCTCTTGAGTTCTCATGGGATTCAGACAGTATTTTTGGGAGACAGAAGCCCAGTGGAAGTGTAGATTTGGGCAGAGAACGTGGATTCCCCCAGAACGTGTTTGCAGAAGGCCGGTGTGAGATTGCGAATAAAAAATTGCTGTCTGAATCTACAAAGCTGTGAGTGGCTCATGATTTGTGCCCAGCCAGACTGCAGCAATTCAGAGCAGAGGAAGAGGGGCAGGGAGGTCTGCTGCTGAGTGTGTGAAAATCCTCCATGCCCTAGGCATGAGGGGAAGGAAAGTAGGAAGGTGGCCTCAGGTGTGAAAGAGGCAACCCAGTTAACTCAGAGAACAGGTCTTGCCAGGGGGAGACAGGTTTAAATACCACAGAGCCAAAAAGAAACAGCTGGCAACTAAATGGATTCCGGCCTCTCACAAGCAAAGCAAGAGGAGAACCCAGGAGCTGTCCCAGGGTCAGAGATGCCACACTCCGCGATCCCAGGTGTGACTCATGGGTACAAGGCCCTGCTTACTTGGAGACTTTGGCCTGAGAATGAGGTTTACGAACATTGACACAACCAGGAAGCCAGATGACCTGCAGCCTACCTCCACCAAAAAGGAAGTGACCTGCTGCATCAGAGTGAGACTCACCTGAGGACCACCTTGACAGAGTGAGAATACTAGAGAAGGACATCCACCCCAGAGGAAATGTGCCGGTCAGAGAAGAGTGCTTAGGGTTGCGCCAGCAGGAGGGCTAAGCCCAAATGTGTGAGCTTCCTGCTCAGGACGTGAAGCTGAGAACCTGGTTCTCCAACTCGGGTCCTCCAACTTCCAAGTGGGGCCAATGGTGCCATGCTGGATGGGTTGGTGTGGTGAGGGAGATGCGGTGCCCGGGAGTGAGCACGTGCTCATTCCAGCTGGCCTCCCACACCACCACTCTCCTCCAAGCAAGCAGTGCCAGAAATGGCAGTGGAGAGGCAACTGCACTGCCTACGGCCTTGGTGTGTACTCCCACCTGTGGTGAAAGTCGTGGGTAGCCCCAGCACCTCCTGCCCTGGGAGCACTGGCCACCAAGGCCGCCAGGATGCCACAGGGATCCTGGCCCAGTAGGAGATGTCTGCTGGCCATAGACATGACCCAGCTTCAAAAGGACCCTAATGGCAATGTACAGGTGGCCAGGGTGGGCGGAGTGTCGGGAAAGAGGATGAAGGATTCCGTGTCTGTCCTGCCTGCCCTACAAACAGACCTTCAGGGAACCTGAGCAGCAGTATGTCTTTGTCAACATCTTCCAGCCAGGAGAAGAAGGGAACAGCAGGAGCAGTACAGCATCTCCACTGCCCGCCCAGAAGCAAGGACACGGTGGACCCCTCACCTCCAGGACCAGATAGCACCTGCTCAGGGGTAGCCAGAGCAAGTTGGAGCTACCACCAATTCCACCCACCCCAGGAGGCAGGTCCTCTGCAAGTCCAGACCTGGGGGATACCCCGGGATAAGAAGTGCAGAGGCACCCTGAGGAGGCTGTGGGTCAGTCCTAAGCACAAGCCCTGTGTGCATCCTGCCAGAAACAACCAGAAACAAACACAAGCCAAAAGCCAGAGCATTCACAGGATAACCAGAGACAATAGCAGGAGCGGCATCTGGCAGGAAGCAATCCCCATGCCTCTCCCACCAGTCATGTGGGCACTGGGTTAAGCAATCCTAAAGGACAAAAGCTAACACTGTGGATGAGCCGCAAGGTGCAGCGGGTGGCACAGGAGCCTGGTGGAGCTGCTGGACGGGTGAGCACACAGTTCCTGGTGAGCTTGTGGAAGCAGCTCAAGCACTGCTGCAAACACATTTTGAGGTCTCAACGTCTCCCTTGGGGGCGTTTTTGCCTTTTCCCAGAACTGAGACAGTCCACACTCCTCAGAAAGAGTGGAGGAGTATCCAGCAGGAGTCGGGAGCAGGGTACACAAGACGGTGCCACCGGGCTCTGCGAGCTCGCCCCTCAGTCAAGGGTCAAGCCCCCGACCTAGCGCAGCATGTGAGTCTTACCTTCCTGGAGGCCTGGCACCAACTTGTAAACGATGTCCTGCATGGTTCTGTCATGACTGCAGAGAGAAGAATGGGGTGTCAGGGGACATTACTCTGTGGCTCTCACATTGTCCATGTGGTCAGCACAGGTTTTGGTGGGATTTTCCTTTCAGTTTGCATATGAAAAAATGTGCTGCCCAAAGTCTCAATGACCTGAACTGAGGCATCGTGTAGTTGGGTTCCAGCTGCTCGTGAGTGTTTCAAACAGTGATGGCAGGTCAGAAGGTTACCCCAGCAATGATGCCTGTCCTGCTGGACCTGGGGCCAACTCACGGGGCAGCTCTGGCCTACCCACACTCTGCTCCTGCCCTCGTGCCTTCCTGCCTGGGGCCCCAGCTCCATGAGAACAGGCCTGATCCACTTGGAAAATTTCTGACATTGAGCTGGGGCTGGGGCTCAGCAGTAGAGTGCTCGCCTAGTGCATATGAGCACCACATAAAAATAAATAAATAAAACAAAGGTTAAAAAAAAAGAAACTGTTTTCTTTTTTAGGTCAAAAACAGAATTGTTAGTTTTCAAATCAACTTTAATTTCTAAACATAATTTCCACAAAAACAAAGCCTTTATGTACCAAATTAGTGATATCTAAATAACTGACAAATTTTAAAATTTCATAAAATTCACAGAAATCCAGCCATCAAGGGCCAGGAGCAGCAGCTGTTTACAAGGATGGCGGTCTACTCCATGAGCAGAGTGGAGTGTGGAGGGCCACGTGGGCTCTCAGGCCCCCCTCGCCCACGTCCTGAGCTCAGCAGGCCTTCAGTGCACACAGTGCCACAGACACCTCCCAGCACAATTCTCTCCCACCAGATCTTGCCCACCCCAGGACACACTGGGCCATGCTGCCTGCCACCTGCCTAGGAGTTGCAGGGACCTTTCTTCAGAGCAGGTGCCAAACAGATGGAGAAGAATGGCAAAGAGGGCTTTTGAGTGGCAGCCCCAGGAGTGAAGCCCCTTCTCTGACACAGGCTGAGAGCTGCTCTCTCTCCCTTTGTCACATGCTCCATGGCCTCTGCCAGACCCTGGAGCCCAGGTCCAGCACCTATCTGGGATGTCTGCCAGCCTGGCCACTGTAAATCCTGAACACAAATGCTGAAGCTGAGAAGACCGTGCCACACCCAGCCTTGGTGTGGCAGTCCCTGGTCAGCCTGCCTTGCCCTGTGAGTGCAGGGTGGGCACTTGAAGAGGGTATGGGGGCTGCCATCCAGGCTGTGAGGAGGAAGGGGCTGAGGGCCCAGAGGTCAGGGACCCTCCACAGGGGAGGTTCTCCATCCAGCTCACAGCCATGAGTCCTAACCCAGAGATGAACTGGAGACGAGAAGCAGGACCCAGCCCTGTGGACCCAAGCCCAAGCCCCCAAGGCCTTGCACCTGGTCAGCTCCAGTCCCAGCCCCACCCCTACTCTCTCCACATTAGCACAATAGCCTGATTCTTCGAGGAAAGGGTCTGTCCCCCAGGCAGTACCTGGAGAAGGGGCGGCCAGCATGAAGGCCCTTACATCTCCTGCCGTCAGTAGTTCTTGTGGGGAAACCCCTCCCTCAGGTTTGCAAAACTGTACCCCAAGAGAGCAGACACAGAGCCACTGCAATCAGCCCATAGGAGGACCTCTATAAGGCAGAACCAGAACAGTAAGGCACCAGAGGTAGATGACACCTGGAGAAGAGAAGCCCAGACCGCCAACTGACACCCGAAGGGCCACAGGACCATGCGGGGCTGCCTGGAGGCTGGCAGGGCCTCTGAGGACTGTGTTGCACACTGCACAAGTTTAAGCAGAACACAGACATACGCCAAGCCCTTGACAGTTGCCTTTAGACTTTTCTTTGCTCCCACAGGTGATATAGGGGGACTGTGTTTCCTCCAGTGGCCCCCCCAAATCTGAAACTCCACCTGGCGAGCTCCTCACCTCCTGGCCCCATTCCAGGTTCAAGTTATTTCCACAGAAAGTGGGTCCCAGGCCTGACTCACACTTCAAATTGAACTTCAGCCACTCCATTAAAACTCGTGAAATCCCAGGTGGCCTGGAGATCTCTCCAGCAACCTAGGCCACTGCATGGCCTGATGTCTGGGTGCCTGCGGAGCAGCAGCTCCACAGGGAGGGGCAGACGCCTGTGGCTGCTCACTCCCATTCCACCTGGCGCGGTGTGCACTCACCCAATGTACTGCAGCGGGTGGCTCTGGTGGATCACTATCCTGCAGGTGGGACAGGTGTTGTTCTCCTCCAGGTACTTCACCAGGCAGCTCCTGCAGACTGTCCAAGGTGCACTCAGTGAGAAAGCAAGTCCAGAAGGGAGACACTGGTTCACACCTGGCCCCCCCTTCCCCAATGGCAGCCAAGGAGGACACCTCTGACTCATTGCAAGTGTGACACGCAAGAGTCACATTCTTACTCCTGAAAGAAAGCACCGCCCCTTGGGCTTTACTCAGCAGTGGGAACTGGGGTCCTGGCTGTTCCGCAAGCAAGGGCACTAGGGTGGGCTGACGCTGAGAGCTTTCCTAAGCTGGCCTGAAAGACTACAGCATTTTCTTTGTATAACACAAAATGATAAAATTCAACAAAAATCACCTGGTTATGCCCAATGGCTTCTAATAAAATTAACTTAATAAAGTGTGTATTGAAATGGGTGAGTGTTTTCTAAAGGGAGCAATGCGGAGTGGGAGGTCATTTGTGCAGAGCCTTTGCGTTAGCAAAATGCTCCTCAGCGGCCACCAGAGGCACCATCACCCTGTAGGTGACCAGTATCTGCTTTGCAAACAGAGAAACCCACACAAGCCCAGATGGTCAGAACAGGTAATCAGTCCCTAGGAGCAAACCAGTAGACACCCACCTGAAAAGTGCAAGACTTCATTTGAAATGTAAAACAGGCCTCTCTGCCTGCTGAAGGAGAAAGTCGCCATGCCATAGGCCCTATGGCAACAACACAGTAGCTCTGTGTCCCGTGATCCTAGGGAAGTCTCATCTCCAGGAATCCCAGGGCACTTCTTGACCTCTCCTGGAGTCCCTGCTCCTTTCCTGGCCCTGCTGCCCTTGCACACGAACTAAAAGCTTTTGGTAAGACACAGCCAAGTTCCCAGGAACACATAGGAGGAGCTGCCTACCCACCCCCTTCACTGTGGTCCTTGGAACCATCTGGAAGGCGCAGAGTTGTAGGCGGACTTACACGTGTGCAAACACTCGGTCACCGTGGTCGCATCAATGAGGTACCCACTGCACAGGCGGCAGGTGATGTGGGCATTTATGTCCCAGAGCTTAATCTTCCTGGTCAACATCTTTGGCTTCTGCAAGAGAAACCTATGACAACTTCCATCTAAATCACTCCCATGTGTTTCACCTAGCCTCCAGCAAACACTGTCCCTCCAGGGATGGCACAGCGTGCCATGGCCTGGTGGCCACAGATTAGCTGCTTGGGCCAAGTCCACTTCCTAACTGGAGGCCCATCCCTGCCTCTCAGGTGGGCATGGAGCCAGGCCAGCCCTCTGGTCCATGGCCTAGCCCCTGGATATGGTAGTAGGTAGAGGATGGCCCCTGACTCTAGGAATCCACCACCAGCCACTGCTGTCCACCAGGGCCTGTGGCTGCCAGGAAGACACCAGAGCCCCAGGGTGGGGAGGACTAGTGCCATCCTGTGGGCTTGACCCCTTCTGCGCCAGTCTGAACCAGACACCACCCCTGACCTGCAGGCACTACAGCTGAGGCTCAGGCCCTCCTGCTCGCAGCTCCCACACGAGTCAGGAGGGGAGTGCAGTTCAACCCCTCTGCACACCCAGGAGACAGCTGGTGGCTCCCACAACGTGTCCCACACAGCCCTGTGGGCTCCAGGTACACACCTGCTCTCCGCAGTCACAAGTATGGCATGAGTGCTGGCGAGGCCATCTGACACTGCACCCCTCCCCATTGTGCCTCACCCCCACAGTCTGAGACACCACCATCTTCACCCCCCACCCCCTGGTGGGCCTCACCTCCTCTGGACGTCTGCGTGTCCCTCCTCCCGCGTGGCATGGAGGCTTCAGGCCACCACGCGGATGCGCCGCTCCTCCCTCCCTCTGCACTCTGGCTCACTTGGGCACCTCCCTCCTGGCTTCTGCTCTGCTTCCATCTCCTAGCACAGAAATGGCACTGTTACTTTAGTCACGTCACTGACGCTCCTGCATACAGTAGTCCTGCCACTCCGTTCTCAGTGGACCAAGCAAATCCTGCAGCAATGCGGATGGAGTCCAATGGACACATTAACCCAGAGGAAGGCACTGGGCACTGAGAGTTGCTGTCGTGGACGCCACCAGGGAACTGCAGACCTGCCCGTGGCCATGACACACTGACCCAGCATGACTCTGGGAATTGCCCATTGATTCAAAGACACAGGAGGAGGGAGGCCAGCTCAAATGCACTCACCTGAGAGTGGGGGCCGGGGGTCCCGCTACATCGTGAAGCCTGAGGAAAAGCAGAGACAGGGGTCACTACAGGACATGGGGCAAGGTGCTGCCCACACAGGGGCCCACCGCTAGCAGCTCTGAGCCTTGGGTGGTTAAACATGTCTGCTCATTTACTTGCTTAAAAAAAAAAAAAAATTGAAAATCAATGATGGCAAAGAAGGGGGATTTACTATGGAGACAGGTGAAGTATCTGCCCAGTGTGCGCAGCCCAGCCAAAGCCATGGGAAACTATGAGAGCAGAAACCTGGTTCGTGGGGACACAGAATGGAGGTGGGGGCTCTGTCACACTGCTTTGGACCCAAGAAGGCAGGAAGGGGGTCCATGGACTTCCCCAAGGGAGGCAGTGGACTTCAGGGTGAGCTGTGCAGGGATTCTGGAGAGGGACTGTGAAGAACAAATTTGTCATTAGATTTCTGTGATACCCATGACTTCTGCAGCCTCATGCCCACACTGAGCACTGTATTCTTTCCTGGTCAGACTTCCCACCCACTAAGAGAATGTGCATGAGGAAACGTGTGGGCACCTGGTAGGTGCGCGGCTCAGGGTAATGAGGACAGTGAGCTGGGCGCTTGCAACAGTGAAGAACTAGAACAATCCCGGTAGAGCCACATGGTCTTCTAACCACACGGCCACCAGGGACTGTGCTCTTGGACAGGGCTAGCAGTGATTGGCGACCGCTGTATGTTGAGGGGAGCTCAGGAGCCCAGCCAGGCCCCCCTAGGTGCGTCTCCTGAGCACTTGTCCAGGGCTCTGTTCTGACATGGGAGCAAGTGTCCCCAGAGAAGGGCTTGAGGACTGCCTGGAGCCAAACTCTGGAGAGCGCCAGGGCTCCAGGTCAGAGTGAGGCATGAGTTTGAGAACAGTGCTCAGATATGGCCTTACATGTGCTTACATCCAACCTGTACCATGTTCTCTTTCAGGTATTCCCATAACTGCCTTTGACTAACAATCTTGAAGCTCAGTTAACTTCCCCAAGGATGGGACAGAGGAGAGTCTGTCTTCCCAGCAAACTGAGGCAGAACCAATAGGCCTGTGTGCAGCCCTTAGAAGGTGGGGGGATGAGCCAGCTTGTGGCCAGGGCTGTCCTGAACTGTTCCCGCCCAGTATGGCAGCTACTGACCACCCAAGGCTGCTGAAACTCAACGGTGGCTCATGTTACAGAGGAGATGAAGTGTTAGCACATTTAACTTTTAACAAGTCACCACCAGTGGGTCCTGAACTGGGCAGCCATACACATAAATCCCCACTGCCTATGTCTTGACAGCACCAACAATAACAAGCAAGCATAACTGGGTGGGTTACCGAGGACACGAGAAGATGAGATGAGCAGGCATAAGGGTGGGCATCTGCAGACAGCCTAGTGAGTGAGCACAGAGCTGCAAGGAAGGCGCCTGGCAACATCGGTGCTGTGCACAGCTTCAGGGTGACAGAAACCCAAGTCCACATGCAACTGGCAAATTCCTCAGAAATTGACTACTTAGGAAATTCCCAGAATTGAGACAAGTGGAGAAAACCAAAACTCTATTTTAGAAGCTGAGTAAGCAACTGCAAAGTTTCCTTCAAAGAAGACTCCTGTCTGGAAGTCCCCAGAGGGACCTACAGGGCAGCCAGGACACTCTGTCCTCTCAGGAAACAAGGCAGCTTGGGGCAGCTTGGGCAAAGTGCTTGCCTAGCACATACCAGACCCAGGCTTCTGTCCCTAGCACCACAAGAAACGCAAAGACAGCTCTTCCAACTCAGTTTGTGGACCAGTGATGCACAGACCAAACCCTGCCGAGGTCAGAGCAGAGGGGAAAGGACAGACACATCACCCAACAGGACTAGCTGCCTCAGCCACCGCTCTCCACCAGGCAGAGGCTGCCCTGCACTATAGGGAGAACACCTCCTTAGAAGAAAGGCCACATAGTCTACAATAGACACACAAACCACTCGACAAAATCCAACACCCGCTAGTAATTTTAAACATTCTCAAAACTTAGAAGGAAAAAAGTTCTCCAAGAGTCATTCACTAAGAGGGGACCACTCAGGTGTGTGTGTGAGCAAGGGCAGTGCACTTGGGGAGCCCGGAGGAACTGAGGACTCCCTGGGCAGAGGCAAGCTCCACAGAGAAGGCATGTACAATGACAATCCTTGGTCCTCTGTGACATGGAGTCCAAGCAGGCAAGCCTCAAGTTAGGACTGTAAGCTGGTGGACCTTGTGTGAGTGACCTCAAGAAAAGAACAGTGTTCAGTTTACAGCAAGATGCAGACATCACCACAGACCTGCCTGCCCGTGTGGATGAAGCCATGTGGGAGCAGACCCTTGCACCTGGCAAGGCTTTTCTGCCCCTGGAGAGCCTGGTGAAACAGAAAAGAGGCAGCAGGTGTGAGGGAGATGGCCAGCCAGACTCCCTGAGCTCAACTTCACTGGATTATTGGAAGCTGTCACCCCACTGCAACAGTGACAGCAAGGCACGTGTGGCAGAAGGCACACAGTGAAGCTGACCCTCTGGGTAAGCAACACCCCACAGGACCTGTTCTTGTCCTGCCCACAGCAGCAGCAGAGCTCAGCTTGCCCTCAGCCCAGGCTCCTCAGCGTGCCATGAGGTGCCATGAAGCCAGCTGGGATGCAGGGCTGGCTGGGTACTTAGTGCTCCCTCCACTAAGGCTACTTCCACTTTACACTGAGTTTGTTGGGTCAGGACCCCATTCTGGGGGTCATCAGGACACCAGGACCACAACCAGGGCTGGGGCTCCCCGACTTCATGGGAGCCAGCAGCTCAGTGGCTCCCAATGGAACAATTCTGTCCTTTGCCCTTCTCTAGGCACAGAAAGAGCGTCAGAAAAGGGAAACTCCAAATGAGTACGCTTAAAACACTGAGCTTCATCCGTAAACTGCAAGTGCAGATTTGACACTGGGAGATCCAGTGACAGGCCACCATGCTGGCAAGAGGAGCCCTTGGCAAGGTGTGCTAGCCAGCAGTGGAGCCTGGTATCAGCTCATGAAGTGGAAAGGCACAGCCAGGGACCAGGTGGCCTTCCTTCTGCAAGAGTCCCCCTGCCAGCCTCTGCCCCACGGCCCCTTCCTAGGGGCTCTGGCCTCAGGCAAGCCTGCCTCAGCAGCCATCCCAGCACCCTCTTGAGGCCCTCTGAGCACCATGTTTGCCTGTTACGCCACTGCACTCCGCTGTGTGCAGGGCTGCAAGGGCAAATGTGGGACTGAGGAGAAGGCAGTGATGCATCGAGAGCTCTAGGCTGGGGAGGCTGAGAAGGAATGGGCTGGTGGCTTGTTGGGCATGAGGTTGTTGTCAGACAGGGACTCCTGTGTAGGCAGCCTATAAGCCACCCACCCTCACCTGCTTCAGGACAGGCACCACCGTGTGGTGTGTCTCTGGGGATGCTCATGCACTATATCATGTCTGCTCCATGAATGGGGGACAGGAGCAAGGGACTGCATGCTTCTTATAGGCAAATGAGAGCAGAGTTCCCTCTGTGGCAGGCCTGGGCCCTGGGGCTCTCTCCTGCCCACTGCATGCAGATCACTCTGCCTCTGCCTTAGCTCTGTTTACACGCCCAGTTCTATTTGACCCCTGGTCATGGGGTCTTAATTTACAGTTTCTAGACATGTGGAAACTTAACTAAACTTCTAAAGCTGAAAAGTTAAACTCTACCTAAAAATCCTGGTTCTGCTCACATATTGGTGACTATGTGCCTGGCGCCCAGCTGCACCTTCTGCCAAAACCCACTCTTGACGAGATGCTGTCATGCTAAAGCATGTGACAAGAGCCTGCTCTCCTGTGGGCCCCAGAGCTTGTCCCAAGGCTCTGATGGGGACCAAGCTGGTCCCTAAACCCCAGGCCTGAACACAACAGGGCCATGGTGGTACCAGACTGAAGGAAGGTTTCCAACAAGAAACAAAACACGTATTGATCTATCTCATCTTCCTTTTTCTTTTTTAATGGTCCTGAGAATCCAAAGGGCCTCGCTACGTTGCTGAGGCTGGCCTTGAGCTTGTGACCCTCCTGCCTCCGCCTCCTTAGTCACTGAGAGTACAGGTATGCACCTGCACTGTACCTGGCAAGAACAGACCCTTTTACAAAATAGAGGAGCCAGGCAGACCTTCAGCTGCTCTGACAGGTACCTCCCCAGCCTGTCCCAGAGGCAAGGGCTCTCCATTCTGAGCCTTGAGACCCACCCACACCTGTGCCATCCTGCACAGCCTTGTGTGGTGATGGAGGCTCCCACTGTGCTGACCATCCGGATGGCTGGGAGCGACTGGCCCTTGACCTGGGGCTGATGACATCAACACATCAGCCCTGCCCCTACCTCTCCTGTCAATCCAGCCTCTTCCAGCACCCAGTGACCTGGGAGTCTTGCAGATTTCTCTCCCCTGGCTAACAGATGGGACATGTCCTCAGACAGCTGTCCTTTGGGAGGCTGGTGGTGGGCCCTTGGGCAGCATCTGGGACTCAGTTGGCAAGAGCGCTCTTTGCTGAATGAGAAGCACAGGCTGGGTCTAAACACAGCCATGAGGTACTGTGTGGATTGTGCTGAAACTGCATCCTCCTGGTCTAGAAATCAGTACATGCTGCGAGAGTGCCTACGGGCCCAGCCTCCAGGGCACCCTGGGCTTCAGTGCTGGGACAATGGCTCCCATGTGACACCATAGGTTGGTGCTACAGAGGGAATAAGTGTGTCTGACCCCTGTGCCTCTCCCCTGAATAACTAGCCAGTCCTCTCATTACAGCAAACGTTAGCCAGGAGGAGAGCCAAGTCCTGAAAAAATGCCCAGCTGCAGGAGGACATTGGTTCAGAAAAACATACTATTAGAAATACTCTGTACCCAGAATGTCTCACTCCATACCCACCTAAGTGTGGTCAAGAGGGACAGACACCAACTAAGGCACCTCCCCAGTGTACTCAGGAGGGATAGGCACCAGCCAAGGCTGGGACTCCCCAGTATACTCAGGAGCGACAGTTACCAACTAAGGCTGGGACCTCCCCAGTGTACCCAGGAGGGATAGACACCAGCCAAGGCTGAGACCCCAGTGTACTCAGGAACGACGGACACCAACCAAGTCTGGCACCTCCCCAGTGTACTCGGGAGAAACAGACACCAACCAAGACTAGGACCTCCCTAGTGTACTGGGGAGGGATGGACACCAACCAAGGCCAGAGAGGACCAATCAAGTTAAGGGAAAACATTATGGAAAAACTTCCTAAGACCACTAGGGAAAATACAAATGGCCTGGAAATGAATTATTATGTGGATGGCATGACCGCTCTCTTGGTGCCACAGTGGTATTGCAGTTGTGTGAGGGACCACTTCTGACACTCTATATTGTCTGAGTGTTGTGTCATGCTGTCTGTAGCTACTCTCCAATGCTCCATTAGCAAGCAGTCACGTACAGCAAAAGATGAAGCAAATGTAGTCCATCATAGAACCGAGTTTCTGAGCATGGGCTTCAAGGGTCCTGCTCCACCCTGTTTAGGCTAAATACCCTGAACTGCACAGCGTGTAAAAAAAGAGAGATTCTCTTGTCTGTGCTGGAGGCAAGAAGTCCAGTCAGGGTGCCACAGGCTGGTGGCTACCTAAGGCTCCTTCTCCAGGGGAGCTTGTGAGGGTGGAGCCTCCCTAAGGCCCACTCCCACCGCCATCAAGAGGGGCTGGGATTTCAACATGGGGATTTGGGGAACACAAACATCCAAACGATGGCAGAATTCCCTATAACTTTTCTTCAGGCCTTTTTTTCTTAATGAACATTTGGATAAAAGTAAAACAAACCCTTGAAATAAAAGGAAGCTTACCCTTCTTCAATTTTGCCTCCTAATATGGGGGTACCTGTCCCCTATTCCCACAGCAGGCAAATGGGTGTAATCAGGGAGTGTCCTAGTTGACTTTGGCAAACAGGGTGATATGTACAAGACCCTCAGAACTGGGCCACAGAGGTGTCCCGCAGGAGCATCCACATGGTCACTGGATACAGGCCAAACCCTCCTAGGAACCAGAAGATGGAGTAGCTGACAAGACCCATGGACCTCCAGACCCCCCACGAGACCCAGGGGCCCCCTCAAGTCCTGCAGGACCCCCAGGACCCATAGGCAGTGGGGCTTCATGGCTACCTATCGACCCCTTTCTAGTGTTCACATGCTTCTTATAAATATCTACCAAATCCAGCAAATATCAATGAATTTATCCAAAAAATAGACAAATTAACCTGTACATTCACTTAAATGCTAGAGTTTCTCTTCAAAACAGCAAGTTGGCCTGATCACTATGGAGGAGTTCCCACTCCTGGTGAGCTCACTCCCAGAGGTGGGGTTCTGCTTGACTCAGGGGGCGAATATTCACTCCTGCTCTTCATCCTGTCCTTAAGTCCACGGCTGTAGGAAGAAACTCAGATTAAAAAAAAGAGTTTGTTCTTATTTTTAAAGGCCTCACACTTTTTAAATTTAATGATAAACTGCCCACTTGTAGAACTGAAGACTAGCTCCAATTTTTGAAGCCCAATGAATTGTGCAGCATTTTTGTAATACGAGCAGCACATATCACAAGACACTAGAAAACTGTCCCTGAACCTCAACATTTCACAGTAAAGGAAAATTACAGCTTCAACTTAAAATCCAATATCAAATTTGATATCTGAATATCAAACAAATAAGGCTGCAAATGAATAACAATCCTGCCGTTTAATAAAGAACAACAGGTAGACCCAAATGAGCCTTGCTTTATGGTCCAAACAACCCACTTACACAATTCCAGTTAACAGCGAAGAGTCCTTCCTCACCCAGCAGCCCTGGGTGGAATACCCCAAGTCTAGAGACAGCAGACAGGTGAAAGGTGGCCAGTGGGCCCGTGTCCAGGGCAACCCTGAACGGGTGCCAAGGTGCAGCTCTGGATCTAGGCTCCCCCTGGGCAGGCCTTGGCCAGGGAGCCCACAGAAGACAAACACTCCATTTCAGAGATGCCACACCTCGTATACTACTTTGAAGAGGACACATAAAACAAGTGCACAAGGTCCACAATGACAGGAGAAACTTTCTCCATGTTTAAATGGTTGAGACAAACACTTCTCACAACGTTCTTTCTTTGGACCAGATCATGGTAGAAATACCAGTGAGACTGTGGGAGACTGAAACCCTTGCAACTGGGCAACCAAGGACCCCACCGCTCTGTAACCTCACAACTCCTGAGGGCAAGCTGACACCTAGGGATCTCTTCTGTCCATGACTCATCTCTCGTTATGTGCCAGATCCCAGGCAGCACAGCCAAGCTGGAGCCCCCATTCCACCAATATGGTTCTTAACTTCTTATGGGAGCTTTTCAAATATCACTTATGAAACCAGCTAAGTGCCATCTCACAATGCTGCTGCAGAGTCCACCCACCTTGCACCACCTGAGGGGCCCCTTCCCCTCAAGTCTGCACAGGGCCTCACTTCTCACTTCTAACAAAAAGAACTCACCAAAGTTATGGGACACCACTTCCAAGGTAGGCTGCAAAGCCAGTGGTCTCCTTCCCCTCCCCACTCCTTCTCAGCTCCTCTGAGAGGCCTACAGGAAGAGCTGGCCTCTCCTGCAGGCAGCATGGGAGAGGTCTGAGGTGGGTGGCCCCTAGGGGAGGTGCCCAGCCAGCACCTGACTGTAGGCCTGTGGGTGCTGAGCCAGAAGACCTGGCCGGCCACCTTGCGTTCTTGACCCAGAGGCTGTAGGATCATAACTGACGGTTGGCTTAGAGAACTAAGTTCCGGGGAAAACAGTTGCATGATGACATAAAATAAAACCACTCAGCACTACCACACTTTCAAAAATACAAAAAGGAAAATGTAGGCTCTGAACACTTACTCAGGTTTGCGTGTCTTTTCAAAACTTCAAAAGGCAAATTAAGTTTTAACCACAGTAAAAAGAGTATGTCAAAAGAACAAGTCAAAAGTAAGCACCAAGGACAAAGTCCCAAATGCAGTTATGTTTGGCAATGCACGCTGGACATGCAGGGACACAGAGGGGTTGATGTTCAGTGCTAGGAACCTAAGGTGGTTTTTCTCCTGAGTAACCAGAACTGACTGTGGCTCAAGATGAAAAAATGGAATTGACCAGTTCAAGCATCTCTCAGGAGCCCAGAGTTTGAGACTCACACCTCACCCTCAGTTTGCAGCTGACCTACAGGTGCACCTGCCTTCTACTCTTCTCTGGCACCCACTCTTCAGTAATATGCTGCCTGCTGCCCACACCAGGCAGGCTTCAGGTGCTAGGTAGAGCCAAGTACCTGCCCTTGGACTTTCCATTCTCAGAGAACACACAGGGAGACTGCCCTACTCAAGTGCAGCACACTGCTGGCCCATGAATACCTCTCACAGCATAAAAGCTGCACCCACTTTTCATGGTCAGTTCCGTGGAAGATTTCAGAGAAAGAAAGACCCCCTCCCCAAGATCCAACAATGCCCTCCTCTCCTGGAGTGGAACAAGCCTCTGACTTGCTCTCCCACGCAACCTTGCTGTCCAGCTTTCCTGCCCAAAGCCATCTGCCCCAGCTTGCAACCCACCCTTCCACCCATTCCTGAAGTCCCCCGGACACTGGAGACATTTCTAGACTCAGGATACACCTGTACAACCTTGAGAAGGATTAGGGGAGGGACAAGAGGGTAATCCTGGGGTCAAGACAAGGAAAGGACAGCATCGCCAAAGGAGAGGCTAAGAGCAACAGGAGGCAGCTTTCCAAGTCAGTGGCACAGAGCACCCCTGGATGAGAAATTCCCCTGAAAACCTGAGTCCCAGAGCCAGAAGGATGAGCCCCAACCTTGCCTTGCACCTGCCTCCAGGTCCCTTTCCGGGTAGTACCTGCTATAGGTCTTGGGCCCAGCCCAAGAGTTCATGATGTCAGGGTGCTCAGGATCTTGTGAAAAGAGCCTTTTGAACCTGTGGGGCTCAGGTGAGCAGGATCCCACATGTCTGCACCTGCATAGCAGGGAGCCAGGTGGTGAGCTGGACAGATTTAGGACACCTCTGGATCCCACTGAAGGCTCAGCACTTCCAACCCAGTCTAGATGCTCAGAGTCCCAGGCCACCCTGGGGACCTGTCTTAAAGTTTTACTTCTTGTCAGGGTCCTCTATGAGAGGACTTAGAGTCTGTCCGTGTCATGAACTTTTCTCAGGTATAGACTCAGGGTCCTGCCTCATGGGGACAAGAGGCCACCTCAGGGTCCCCAAAGTGCTCACAGGCCTGCATCAGGGCTGTGGACCTCTGGGGCCAGTCTGAGTGCCCCAGTCCTCCCAGTGAGCTTTTCCCAGAGTCCTGACCTTCCTGTGGCTTTGTTCCAGGATCCTGGCCCTCCTCTATGACCTGTCTTGAGTTAGACACTCTTCAGTTTTCTTGGCATTCTCTGGGTCCTGTTGGTCCTGAGGTCAAGTCCTCCCCAATGATCCTTCCCAGAGTCCCAGACTTTCAGGTCCCCAGGACTGACTGTCCCTGGTGGCCCATCCTGGAATCCCAGTCCTTTTCAGTGACCTGTCCTGGGGTTGAACTCTCCTGAATGGCATGTTCTGAGATCCCAAAACTCTGTGGGTCTTCCCTGGTCCCAAGGACTGACCCTCCTCAATGAACGGCCCTTCAGTGACTGGTAGGACTCCTGTCTGTTCAAGGATCCTAGCCTCCCTGGGTCCACCCTGGCCCAAGGTCCTGTCCTCCCCGGATCCTGCCTGGTCTGGAATCCTGGAATCCTGCCTTCCCGGGATTCTGCCTGTTCCAGGGTCCTGTCCTCCTGGGCTCCTGCCCGGTCTGCAGTCCAGCCTGGTCCAGGGTCCTGCCCTCCATGGGTCCAGCCGTCTAGGGGTCCTGCCCTCCCGGGTCCAACCTGGCCTGGAGTCCGGCCCTCCAGGGTCCCGGCCGCCTCCTGGCCCTCGGGATCCCGCCTCCTCGGGCCGGCCGAGCGGCGCCGGGCTCGCAGCCCTCAGCCGGACACGGGCCGAGGCCGCGGCCTGAGGAGCGGGCGCGCGGGCCCAGGCCGGGCGGGGCGGGCTCACTGACCTGCGTCTCGGGCGGCGGGCGAGCGGGCGCACGCGGGGGCTCGCCGGGAGGGGGAGGGGGCGCCGCTCCCTCCGGGTCCCCCCCAGAGGAGGAGAAAAAAGCCGTCCGGAGTTTAAAACAAAGAGGCGGAAATGCCCGAGCTGAGCCGAGCGCCGGGTCGGGGGCGCCGCGCCTGGAGCATGCGCGGTGCGCGGCTCGGCTCCCACCCCGCGGCCGAGCGGGGGCGGGGCCCGGAGGGGGCGGTCCCGGGCGGAGCCTGAGGGCGCAGGCGCGTGTGGTCCGCGCTCGGCCTTAGCGGCTGGCGCGATAGGAGGGGCGGGGCCGGGGCGGGGCCACAGGGTAAGGGGCGGGGACCGTCGGGCGTGGTTGGGCGGGGCGTGGACGGAGTGCACCGGGCACGCTGCGGGTCGGCGTGCGGCGCTGGACGCTGACCTGCTGGGGTGTGGCGCTGGGCGGGGCTCCCTGCTCTGAACGTGGCAGGTGCGCTGTAAGCCGCAGACCCACAGGGCCCCTCCCTTCGGTCTCACCGACCTGAAACAGCTGGGCTCACCCCACAGCTCCTCTGCTTGTCGACCTGTGCGAGACCCACCCTAGAACCGTGAGCAGTGACCGAGAAGTTCACGCCCTCTAGGGTCTTCACTGTAGTGGGAGGGGGCAGCAAGAGGGAAAAGGAAGTGTAGTGTCTTTAGGAGACTGAGTGGCACGCTGAGTGGATTTCCGCATGGGGCTGGGGCAAGGAAAGGACTGAAGGAAAGGAGCTCAGCTGGAGTCTGGGGTGGTGAGGTTCGCTGCAGGGAGCTCCGCGCATCCTGGGTTCGGAGGGGTCGCTGGAGCTCCTCTGTAACTGCAGGCGTTAAGGTTAGGGCTGGGATTAGAGCGTAGGGAGCAGGAATCAGGTGGTCTGGGGGTGTGGGAGCACACGGGGCAGAGCTGGGCGTGGGTCAGCAATGCCCCTGTGGGTGACCAGTAGACGTGGGCATTGAGTCTGTGAAACTCCTTAGCTTGTAACACCTGGAAATGGTTGGTCAAAGGAGTGACCACTGAGGTGACTATATGAAATGGAGTCCTGGAGTCCTGGAGGAGCCCACAGGAAAGACCCAGCTGGAGCAGCCCAGGGCAGAGCCACTGCCTGTGGGCGGGTCTGGCATGAGTTAGCTGCTGGGGGTGTTTGAGAATGCCCATGGGGCTTTTAGAGGCCTTGGCAGCAGTATGGATGCATCATAGTGTGGAAACTGGATCATGGAAGGTTCGAAAAGTGCAGATGTGAGTATAGACACATTTTAAGGTCTTTTGCTGTAAAGGAAAGCAACAAAATGGGGCTCTGTCCAGGGGAGGTGAGGGGCAAACAGGACTGCTTTCTTTCTGGGTGGGAACTCTGGTGGCCTTGTGGTGCTGCGGGGACAGCTGACTAGAAGGACAGATTGGCCATACTGCAGAAAAGGGAAGGCTGCATAGACGTGGGACCTGGGCCCAGGTGTGGCAGCCGGACTCTGAAGAGCAGGAGGCCCTTTGTTGTCATGGGAGGAAGGGTCCTGATGCAGGGGTGTGGAAGTGGGGGAGGGAGGCAGAGCCTTGGTGTTGGGGGCAGCATAGAGGTACAAATGAGCAGGCCAAGAGCAGTCCTGGGCTGAGGACAGAGTGACCCCAGGAAGTTTTCTAACTTGTGGACAGATGGCCCCCATGACTTTCTGTCTGTCGGCTACAGGTGAAACTGTGTTGAGAATTCATTCCAGGCCCAAGGTCCCTTCATCCAACACCTGGGCTGCCAGCTGCTCTTCCAGGTGACCTCATCTCACCAGCAGCACCAAGGCCACTACTCTGAGCCCAGCTCTTGTGTATAGCCATCCACTTTTCCACCAGGAGATCTTTACAGCACGACAACTCCAGGTCATCCTTAGAGACTATGCCCTCATCCCACCCCTGCCAACGCTGAGGACAAGACATGGGGCCTTTCTACCATCTTTCTCTGTGCCTACACCAGCCTTCTGCTGACCTACCAGAGCCCATCAGATCTGGCCGTGTGACCCCTGACTCCACCCTGATTCAACCCCCTGGAGTAGTGAGTAGCTTCCCTCTTCTGTCCTTTGCTCTGTACCCATTTTCAACATGATATACAGACTCATAAAAAATTATCCAGGGCATCCCTCCTCTGCTCAGAACCCTCCAGGGCTTCACTCAGCAGAAGCCTGAGGGTGGGGAACCCCAAAGGAGGATGGGAACCTGTGTTGTCTTGGTGGTGAGTTCACAGGGTTACACACATCCCAGCCCACAAAGTAAATGTGTGTAAAGATGGACTCTAGAATCATGGCTCCAGGTCAGACTGTGGGGAGGGGAGGCCCTCCTCCCTGTGGATGAGGGGTCCTCATTCCTGTCTATGACCAGCCTTCCAGAGTGCTGGCCTGGCCTCCTGTGATCAAGTCTCATTTTGAGGAACCATTCCAGTGACCCACAAACCCTTGGTGAGGCATCTGGCTCTACAGAGCAGGAAGAATCGAGTTTTCTTGATCCCACACTTCTCTGCAAGTTCTCTCTCAAACCCATCAGTTTCTCTCCCCCATCCCCAGGACCCTACTCAACAAGTGCCCTGGTCCAGATCACCAGGACTTCCCAGGGCTAACTCCACCTCCATAACCCCTACATTTGACAGTGTCCTGCTCTCCTGGAAAAACCCTAGTTCCTGACCCCAGGCCATCCTGAGATGAGCAATCAAAAAGCTGATCCCTAGGCACCTGGGTCCAAGTATGCCAGCTCTACCAAGCTACTCACTGGCTGCTCTGCCTTGTGCACCACCCCTGTCCCTGGAACTCAATTCCTCCATGCTCCTGGACGTGCTCCCACACTGTGCCTCCCTCCCCCCAGATGTCTTCTTACCACCACCCCCCTAACCCCCCAGCTCATCTGACAAAATCCCCAGTGTCAATACCCTATTGTCAAGACCCAGAACCAGGACACGAGTGTGTCAGTGCTGAGTGGAGGGGAGCTTGGCGGCATCCAGCAAGTGACACAGGAGTCTAACTGTTAGCCCAGCTCTCTCCAGGGAAGAGTGTACCCCATGACACACCAGAAAAACTGCACACAGAGCAAGACTGTAAACTGCAGCATGGTTTACAGTTCATTTGGTGCTGGGGATTGAACCAGGGCATGCCACCTCTGAGCTTCATCCCCAGCCCTTTTTATTTTTTGAGACAAGGTCTTGTTAAATTGCTGAGGCTGACCTTGAACTCGAATCCTCCTGCCTCAGCCTCCTGAGTTGCTGGGATTACAGGTGTGTGATCACTGCATCCAACCTGTGGCAAAATTTATAGTGGGAAAAAAAGACAGAAAACTATCTTTGTGTTTATCTACCTGGGATTAATTGGAAAATGATCAAACCTGCACACCTTGGGCACCTACAGTTGTAAAAGGAAGGAGTGAAAGATGCAGTCATACTGTTAGAGTGACCTCCAAGGCACACCATTCAGAGGTGTGAGATGCACCCAGGTGTGCAGCAGTTGCACCTGCCTGAGCGCTAGTGAATATGCCATGCAATTGCCCATGTCAGAATCCTGTGGATTTGGGGACGATTGTGACAGAAGTGGGAGTTTTTGGATCTGCCCCAACCCCCTCATGAAATATAGAATAACAAAGCAGAGCTCTGGTGGGCAGCAGTGACGACAGGGAGGACATTCTCACAGGCAGTGGGCAGAGCTCTTGTCCTCCTCCCTGCGGCTGCAGCCCTGGTGCCATCAGCCTCTCACTGTGGCAACTAAAACAGTGGACAAAACAGATCAAACAACAGGTCTGCTCTCAGAGACAGCTTTAGGACCTCGGACATCAGCAACCAGGCCTATAACCCTGAGAAACAGTGAGGAAAAGCCTTAGGGAAGCCCAACTGTGTCCCATAGGACAGGGCTGGGAGAGGGAGATCTGTCCTGCTGGAGCTCTGAAGATGCACAGAGGGTCCCAAGCCTTAGCCCAGCACTGTGCAGACACATGAAGACTGCCTGGGTTGGGAAGGAAGGCCTGAAAGGAGGAGCATGCCAGGCAGGAGTCCTGTGTTCCCACTGACCCAGGGTATCCCCACAGCCCACGGTGCCCACTAGGCTTCCAGCACTGGGCAGGAAGCTGAAGGGCTGCTCTGTGCAGCCCAGCAGGGTGGGAAGGATGGAGGAATTTCCTGGTCATTTACTCTGTTTAGCACACAAGTATTTGGGATGCTGACAGTGAACATCTAGCTGAGAGCTGTCATTCACACAAGAGAATGTGACCTGCAAAAGGAGCTGTCCCTGAGAGCAGACCTGGAGCAGTGGTGGCAGAATGAGAAGCACAGCAGAGCCGTGGTTGACCCATGTTCCAGTGTGAGAGTGGAAAGTCCAGTGGTCCATTTTTAGAATACAGTATTTAGCTTTAATTGGTAAGATCTGATGGTAGCCATTTTAACTATACCCACTCCCTTTGCCAATCATGTAGACTGTAACCCTGAGCTCCTCCTAGCAGGGCAAGAGGCAGTGATATGTTCAGGATAAATGCAGGTGGACTGCCCTGCCAAGGGGGGCTTGCTAGCCAGGTTAGGTAGCAGCCCTTCTGCAGAAGTAAAGTCTGCCTTGCCCACCCACTTCTGAGCACATGTTTGATTCCTTGTGGCACCCCAGTATTTCTGCATGTTTTGGTGCCTGGCATAGGGCTCCATATACTGCCTAAGGGGTCATGGGAACTACCTCCTTAGAGGAGACATGTCCTGCTGCCTTATTGTTGTGGCCTTGGAGTGGAGGAGAAAACTACAATCCTCAAGGCTGACAATAAGCCCAAAATGGAAAGTGGACCAGCAGTGCTGGGAAGGGCCCAAGCAAGCACCCCACAACCAGGTGACTCTCTGCATGGACCAAGGAGGAAATATGTTCTTGCGAAAAAGTACCTCTTTGGTGGTTGGGACATCCCGGAGGTTGTGTGAGTGTGACTGAGACATGAATGCAAAAATCCCCAAAAGGGGGATAGAGCCTCTACGTAGAAACACAAGACTATACCCAGGAAAGTGGAATGAGGGGTGCAGGAAGTCTCTAGTAAGTGGTGGTTGACCACACGGGGGGGAAACTTAATTATAGGAACCTACAAAAAATGGGGAATAAAAATACTAGGTTTGGGGACATAGAAGAATAATGAAAAGATCCCATCTTCTTTTCCTTTGAAGAAGAGCAAGCACGGAAAATAAACAGTAGTGATTGTGGGATTAACCTGTCCCCTGGGGATGCATGGCCACCGGATCCTTTGATTTCAGTGTTCACCACGGCTGCACAGACCCTTTTCATGTCTGGGTAATACTGTAAAAAATCTGCGCCAGGGTCTATTTTAATGTCTAAAAGCTGAAGTCTGATAGTTCTTTTGCCTCCTACTTGTAGGGATTTAATATCTGGTAAAGAGGCACCAAGTCTTTGCTTCCTGCCTGTTTGATGGATGTTTGTGCATACCTGCAACCTGTATGTCCTGTCTGTATACATGCTTGTGTATATCATATACGTAGCGTCAACACTGGCTTACAGGTAAATGAGTATTTGAATCCATTTAATGAATGGATTCAAATGCCTTTCAGTTCACTTTACTTAAAAAAAAAAAAAACTAACAAAAAGGATAAATCTGAATTGGTAAGAGTAAAGATACCTCTGAAACTACTACTCACACGTTCTTCTAGGTGGCCAGCCAATTAGACTGTTGGTTTCCATAAAATGTTTTAAGTGCAATGTCCATTGCTTCTGAAGGTTTTTTTTTTTTTTTTTTTTTTTTTTAGTTGTGTATGGACTCAATGCCTTTATTTGTTTTTATGTGGTGCTAGGATCAAACCCAGTGCCTCACACTTGTGAGGCAAGTGCTCTACCACTGAGCCACAACTCTAACCCCTTCTGAGTGTTTTTCTTTGGCAGAAATACTGACTTAAAATGTTAACTAGACTTGTTTGATACCTTGGTTTTCATGAGTAGCCTAAGTAAGAAATGTATAAATTCGTTTTAACATAAATGGGATTAATCTTTATAAATGTGTTTGTTAGAGGAGACATCTGATTAATTTGACAAGTTAAAATACTAAAACATCAACTAAGTATATGCAAGTATTCTTAGCTTCTTGAATTCCATAAGGTAACATATATTTGGGTCAATTAAATATGTTTTTATAAATTGGTTAAAAATAAAAAGGTTCAAGATTGCATATTTCTAGGTCTTAACCTAAAACCAAGTCACTAAGAATCAAAATTTTAACAGGTATAATTCCATATGTGTACAAAAAATTTAAGCTGTGTTTTTATTAAAATACTATAAAAAAAAGCAAGGTATCATCTTCTTCTGAGTGTGAGAGGATGGAGCTCCAGTGTGAGGCAGAAACCTAACAGAGGGTCCCCCCCACTTGGGTGTACGGGCCTGTGGACTTACGGCTGCTGGATAAAGCATTGATCAGAGTCTGCGCTGAACAGATATTTAAAAAAATTGGGGCTAATGATCGGACTCTGTATCTACTGGCATTGGAAGGGCACCAAGACAATCAGCTTGGCCCATGACTTTCTAATTGACTATGCCCGTTTAGTCTTTAAGTCTGGGATTTTTCTATAACTTCATTTGGTTTCACCCCCTTCCCATTTACCACTGCTCTGGGACAAAGGAATTGACTGGAATGTTTAACTTCATGGGATAGCCTTTACCTTTGGAAAAAGCCTTAATTGGAGGCCATTACCCTGAGTGTCTGATGATTAACTATCCTATCTTATTCAGGATGAAAGCTACCAGTCACTAAGGACATATCAATGGATTCCAGCACTATTAGGCCATAACCTGGGGATAAAAAATGGTCTTCCCTTCTAAGATCTAGCAGGATGCCCCATTTGGCCAGGGGATACTTCTGGGTGGAAGCCTCCCTGCTGTCCACAGAGCTAAAATACAAGGGCCTCCTGGAGTCCCCATGTATGCAGGTATCTGTGTCTTGGCCATGCTGATTTCTATATAGAGAGGTCCCTAATAGTCTCTGTAGGGTCAATATGACCTTCATTGGACAAAGGGGACAAACTGACATAACCCCCTCACGACTAGTTAATAGTGCAATTATGATATATAACGCTTAGGAGGAACAGAAACAAAAGTCAACTTATGTTTTGTTGGCAACCTATGCAAAAGGATCTTCAAGAAAGCTTAAAGGATGAAAATGGCCTCCTCCACTGAATATCAACATGCCTCGTGTAATAAAAAGGCCCCAAAGGAGCATCTGAGTATAGTCGACAGTGGGGAACTCACTTAAAGTTGATGGCATTATGATAGTGATAAAGGAGACAGGTCAGGCTCAACAATATCCTGTGCTCCAACCCCTTGAATGCAACCTGGGGAGAAAAAGATTTAGACTGTTTGGTTTTTTTATATATATATATCCAGATTGTCCATCCCTCTCCTGAAATAAAACTTGTTATGTGAACTAGATGTACAGATAACATTCTCACCCAAAGAGCAACAACTTCAGTTGCAAGTGCTGCCCAGGAAAAGGAAACAAAGACTGCTTTGCTGGAGGTCTACTAACAGTAAAGCCATCTGGGCCAAAGGGACCCTGAGAAAGGTGATCAGCGTTATCTCAACCAAGATTTTGTTTAAGGAGGAAGTAATAACTTGCCCCAGGAAGAAGAAAAAACATATAATATTATATAATGTGTATATACATTTTTTAAGAGAGAGGCATTAATGGGGATCATTGTCTTTCCGACAAATTTTTAAAACATGAATCGAGTCAGTTTTGCCAGACACACTAAATATTTGTGACTAGAGAAATGCATACAACTAAAAGCTTAGGGGAACACTTTACCAAGCTGGTATTCTCTAAACTAAAGTGGCATGTAGAGGTAATCTCCTTCAGATTTATATAGAAATAACAAATTTAACTGGGGATTTATTTATGTCATTTAGTGCTCTGTAACTGGATAAAGGTAACTTGTTATCAAAAGTTACACACACACACAAACATATAATTTTGTCTTACTTTCAACATTGAGATGGGAATTTAAATGCATTTTTGAAAGACAATAAAGAGACTCTGATTTGTTTAAAGGTTGACACTGTGAAACATGAAAGCATTTTGCTACTTTTCCCACAAAAATAAAGTTAGTTCTCTTAGTTTTTTTTTAATTCATGTCTCAGATATAATGCTGTATTGTGTTATGTGTCAAGGGGCTGCCTCACCTGAGTCTCTCATCTTATTGCATGTTAAGATGGCTCCAAAGTAGGCTAGACTTAACCTCATGTAAATTTTTGCTCAAAGTGTAGATTTTTGTTGTAAAGCTTACTGAGATCTCAAAAATAAGCAGGAGATATAATATAAAACATAAAGCTTATGTAAAGAATTGGATAAATTATAAAAGGTATCTAAGGAGGTAAAAGTTTCAAAAGAAAGTAAAATTTGTAAAGGCTCTCAAATGTGATTGAGTTGATAAATTTATAGGTCTTTGTGGAGGCAAAATATATACCAAAGATATATTAGTGTTTTTATAAAAATTATGTTTTTTGGTTCAAAGCTGTTATGTAAACTAAGTATGTTTTGATGTCTTGTTAATTTTATTTTGTATTTTCCTTATAGAACTTTACAACTAGAACCTGCCAGTGTTTTGAAGAAGTACTACTTTTGATAGAACAGCCTGAGTTAATTTGAGACAAGAAGCCATCATGTAAAGTCAGATAGGATATAAAGTATTAGTACTGGAAGTACTGGAAGAATACTAATAATATTAGAGAACTAATAAAGTATTAGTACTTCCAGTACTAATAGTGACCACAATTAAATGGAAGAGGTAACTATAAAATTATAGACATTGAAGTTAAAACCCAGTACTCCTACTCCAAGACTGGTGAAACTGACCTGCCGGATGTTTCAACCCAAAACTTGAGGACCAAAATCAAGGAAGTAAAAGGGCCAAGGAAAAAGCAGCCAATATTCTGGGTCTTGCCTTCCAAGGTCAACCAGGAGAACGACAGGACCCTTCTAAGGGTGACTCCAGTGAGTCATCTGACCTCCCAATTGGGGGATCACGAGGACCCTAGAGAACAGGAAGCCACCCAGTGCACATTCTGCAGAGGAGGGTCACTGGAGAGGGAAATGTCTCTGATATTTCCAGGGAAGCCACATGTGGTCAGCAAGACCCTGGCCCATCCTGGCAGATGGCACAACTGGAGGAGGAAAAGCTAAAGGAGCCAAGAGGCTTTTCACAAGTTCCCAAGAGTGATCCCTGACAAACCTCAGCTAACTCTAACAGTAGAGAGGGAATAAAGGCCAATTTTGACCAACTTGGTCTTAAACACCCAGCAGGAGAGTATAACCAAAGCACAGCTGCATGTGGACATTTAAAAGATAAGACAGGTTCTTTTACCTGAGATGTACATTTGTGTCAGTCCTGAAAGTAAGTAAAACTGGGAGGTTATAAAGGAAGCGTCTTTATACAGGAGTGTCTGATAAATATTGCAAAAAGCTCTGTCAGTCACAGGTGTGATCTGAGCCAATCTGAGACCTGTCTGTGCTTTTTTTTCCTGGTATGATTATCCTGAGCTGCTGCTCAGACTCCTCTGGAGTTGGCAGTTCACTTCCAGCCTGCGACTTGGTTTTAATCAAGACCTGGAAAGAAGACAAGCTACAGCTGAGTTGGAAAGGACCTTACCAAGTGCTCCTCATCACCAGGATGCCTACCTGGTCTCCTAAAAGGGGAGAACTCATTACCATGGGTGACTTCACTCAATATATCTAGGATGGATGGCACAAGAGCAAAAATGAAAACGCAGCCAAAGGAAGAAAAGGGGGAACTTGTGAGAGACAGAAAGTCCAGTGGCCCATTCTCAGAATATAGTATTTAGCCTTAATTGGGATGAAAGATCCAGTTGAAGCCAATTGAACCATAATCCTTCCCTTTGCCCTCCCCAATTTTGAAATTAGCCAGTTTGTAGATTGCAACCCTGAGCTCCTCCTATCAGAGCAAGAGCAGCACTACATTCAGGATAAAATTAGGTGGACTACCAGCACAGTAGTGCATGCCTGCAATCCCAGTGGCTCTGGAGGCTGAGGCAGGAGGATCATGAGTTCAAAGCCAGCCTCAGGATCCTCTGATTCATCCAATAGACTCCCATTGAGTGTCTGATACCTACAGACAGCAAGCTGACCCTATCAAATTATGGACTCCCCATAAGTTAGGGGCAGGGTCATGTGCTAAGGGGAAAGGAGTTAGGAGTCCTTAAGAACTTGCTTGAAATGCAAATTTCCTAGCTGCCCCAAAGATACCAATTCAGTATCATTCTACAAGTGGCTCTTTGGGCGATGTCCCAAGATGGCTGTTTAGGAAAACAAATTAGACACTTGCAAGAGTGTTAAGGTCATAGCTAAGGCCTCAGATTTATAGAGGACCCAACTGCCCCCTTCATAGTCAGTAGAAACGGTCAGAGCAGGCAGTTATGGGCTTAGCTCTCACTGGATGAACAGGACGGAATGAGGGAATCACAATGGAAAGAAGAGGTTATGTCAAGAGTCACTGAGGGAGCACTGCAAATGTCCCAGCTCTAATCTCTGCTGGGCTTTACACATTCCCATGTATGACCTCATCTCCCAACCTTCCCAACTCCTAATCGCCCTTCTCAGAATTCTAAGGAACTAGATTTTCTAAAGCCTCTAAGCTTTCTTCAGCTTTAATATTTAATAAAATTACACTTAAAATATATCCAACCATCATGGGGCTGCAAATTGATGCAACAAATATGGAAAGCAGTATGAAAATTCTTTGGAAATCTTGGAATGGAACCACCGTTTGACCCAGCTATCCCACTCCTCGGTTTATGCACAAAGGACTTACTACAGTGATGCAGCTACATCAATGTTTATAGCAGCACAATTCACAATAGCTAAACTGTGGAACCAACCTACATGCCCTTCAGTAGATGAATGGAGAAAGAAACTGTGGTATATATAAGCAATGGAATATTACTCAGCATTAAAAGAGAATAAAATCATGGTATTTGCAGGTAAATGGATGGAGTTGGAGTTAGGCTAAGTGAAGTAAGTCAATCCCAAACAAACGAAGGCCAAATGTTTTCTCTGATATGTGGATTCTGATCCAAAATGGGAAAACGGGGGAGCATGGGAGAAATGAAGGAACTTTATATAGGGAAAAGGGTAAGGAGAGGAAGGGAGGGTAAATGGGGGTAGGAAAGATGGTAGAATGAGATTGACATCATTACCCTAAGTACATGTATGAAGACATGAATGGTGTGACTCTATTTTGTGAACAACCAGAGGCTTGAAAAATTGTGTTCTATATGTACACTGTGAATTTAAATGCATTCTGCTGTCATGTATAACAAATTAGAGTAAATAAATAAATTTATGTGTGAAAAAAAAAAAAAGCCAGCCTCAGCAAAAGCGAGGCACTAAGCAACTCTGTGAGACCCTGTCTCTAAATAAAATACATAAAAGGACTGGGGATGTGGCTCAGTGGTCAAGTGCCCCTGAGTTCAATCCCCTGTACCAAAAAAAAAAAAAAATCAGGTGTGCTTGCTAGCCAGGCTGGGTAGCAGCCCTGCTGCAGAAGTAAAGTCAGCCTTGCCAATCCACTTCCAAGCACACGTTCGATTCCTTGTGGCACCTGGTATTTCTAACAGGGACTCAGGGAGTAAGTCAGGAAATGGGCAGGAAGACAGCTGTGGAGACCATAAGACCCAGCGAGGCTCTGCCAGTGAAATGGGGTCGCAGGTCAGCATAGAACAGCAGCAGCAATGGAACAAAGCACATTGGTATGTTTGTACTGCCAAAGAGTAATGCTCCTTCAGCAACCAGCTCCCCAGGGAACAGTGTCACGGGAGATGTTTATCTTCCTGGGTAGCCGCAGACTTGATGAACGTTGGCTTCTCTATGTGTACTCCAGCTAATGAGTGAAGAAGGGACTGTGGATTAAAACGGCCACCTGAGGTCATGGACATGGGCAACAACTGGGAGCCATGCCTGCATCTCTAAGACTGTCAGCCCATGAGCCCCTGATGGCTGCACAACCCTCTGTACCCTGTGGGTTCCTGGGAGTTGCTCCAGAGGGGCCTCCTCATAGACCTCAGCTGGCCAGAGAATGGTGTGTCCATAGCCGGCCACAACACCGTTGGCCTCCCTGCAATGTCCATCAGGGCATTTCCTGCCTTCCTGTCTCTTCTGTTCTCACTTCCTAAGACCCTCTCCCAGATAGAGCCCCTGCCCATCCTTGCCTCAAGCTCTGCTTCCCAGGGGCCAACTGAGACATTGACCAGACCTCCAGTCTCACAGCAATTTGTAGGAAATGCAGGGCATGGCAATGGGTGAAGACAGCTTGGAACACAAGCAGATATGCAGGGCCTAGCTGTGTCAGCCATAAGCAACCTATAGGGATTAAAAATGCAAGGAGAGGGGCTGGGGCTTAGTGGTAGAGCACTTGCCTTGCATGCGTAGGTACTGAGTTTGATCCTCAGTGCCACATAAAAATAATTAAATAAGGATATTGTACCACTACAACTAAAAAAATATTTTAAAAAAGTGCAAGGAGACACTGGTCAAAAGGAAGGGGTTGGTGTCACGGCTTGGGTCCTCCAGGTCAAGGCCATGCAGTGTCTGAGACAGAAGACACAGGGGTCTCAGGGTGTGCTGGCCATGCTGGGCATTTCTGGAGGCCTCGACATGTATAGAGAGACTCAAATGAGAGCAGGGGCCATTTGGAGGAGCAGAGTGGGGCAGACTGGGGTGAACATGAGACTGGCCCTTAATGTGTCCGTGCAGGAGATGGCAGTGGGTCTGGGGGTTTATTATTCACTTCTCTCTCCTTGTCTTTGAAATATTCCACACGGAAGACTCCAGAACTTGGCCCACACTGGCCATCCCCCTGCCCTGTCTGCTGCCACTTGCCTCAGTTGCTGCTCTAGTCCCTTGCTCTTGCCACCCACTCCCTAGGGGATGGCTGTGCTCCTGCCACCTGCCACCTGGCCAGTGCCTATGCGTGTTGAGCAGATACACTAGTCGGGTTGTGCAGCGGGGGCACATTTTGGAAATAAAATTCATGGTTTTGACCCACCAAAAAAGCCACAGATGGGGATCAGTCAGCAGGTGTGTGCCCATGCAGAGGGCAGTGAGCAGGACAGGGAGAGATGGGTCTGAGGAACACAGGGCTTTAGGGCGGTGACACTACTTGGGTAGTGCTTAACAGCGGACACATCTGTCAAAACAGAAGGCTTAACACAAAAAGCACCCTGTGTAAGCCACAGACTTCAGTTGTGACTGTGTGTCAGCACAGACTCCTCACCGTACCAAGGCAGACCTGGGGAAAGTTATGATTAGACCATTAGTTTAAATAGCAGATTACTAATAAATGCAATAAAAGTGCAAAACTTACATTCCAAAAACATGTAAACATTATTGAAAGAAATTAAAGTACACCTAAATAAACAGAGTTCCCATGTTTGTGGATAGGGCAGGTGGCTATGATGTCTGTACTCCCCAAATTGGTAATTCAACCCGAAATCCCAACTGGATTGTTGCCAGAAATTAACAAGACATTGAAATTCGATCCCCAAATTTGGAGGTCAATTCAAGGACCCAGAATAGCCAAACGATCTTTAGGGGAAGAAGCAAGTTAGCAGGGCCATTTCTTGATCTCAAAGCTTGCTGCAGAGCTGTGCCCATCATGACTGAGGCACCTGGCATGTAGGTGGGCCCAGACCACAGGACAGAACTGGAAGTCCAGAAGTGGACCCTCATGCTTGGCCCAGTGTCCGGAAGGGTGCCAGGATGATTCAGGGCAGGGAAAAAATGTTTGTTTGTTTGTTTGTTTTTTTCCAGCAAACACCACTGGAAAAAACTGAATGTTCATATGTAAAAGAATGAAATTGGATGCCTATCATAACATACACAAAACTCAAGTGGGTCAAAGATGTAAATATAGGAGGTAAGATTGTCCATCTCAAAAGAAACTGAGGCACAAACCTTCTCAACCTTGGAAAAGGCAGGATTTCTTGGGAAAACAAAGGCACAGGTAACGAGAGAAAACAGGTGGAGTAGGTTCCTCAGACTGAGAAGCTCCTGCTTGCAAAAAGCACCCTGAGCAAAGGAGAAAAACGACTCCAGTGGAGGAGAGTCTTGGAATGGTGTCTGGTGAGGGCTTGAGTCTGACACTGTGAGACTGTGTAAGGACATAAAGAATGTAAAAACTATGACTCAACAATGAAGATACAAATACATGATTAAAAATGAACAAGATAGCTGGGTACAGTGGTGCACACCTATAATCCCTGCAAGGACTGAGGCGGTGGGATCGAGAGTTCAAGGCAGCCTTAGAACTTAGTGAGACCCTAAACAACTTAAAAAGGGCTGGATGTTTATCAGTGATTAAGCACCCCTGGGTTCAATCCCTACTACCAAAAAAATAAAGGAACAAGTGACCCAAATAGATGATTTTTCAAAGAAGACTTACAAATGGCCAACAAGCCTGTGAGAAGCTGCCCATTACCATTGGCTATCAGGGAAATGCAGATCACCAACAGGGGACATCACTGCATACCCAGCAGGATGGCCATCATCAACAAGATAGGCAAGAGGTCTAGTGCGGCTGTAGGGAAATTGGATTCCCTATGCACCATTGGTGGTAAAATCAAATGTGCAAGTGCTTTGGAAAACAGCCTGGAAGCTCCTCAAAAGGCTAGTCATAAATCCAGCACAGGTGCAGAGCAGGAGGCCTGAAGACAATGTCCACACTAGACCGGCTCACAAGTGGTCACAACAGCCCAGAGGTGAAAATACACCAACTGTCAATCACCTGAAAAGTGAATAAATACAAAGTGCATACCCAGACATTAAATATTACTTGGCAATAAAAATGAGGCACTGACCCCTGCTATGAAGCGGATGAACTTTGGGGACCTTCTCCTGAGTGGAGAGGTCATGCTCCACGAGCCTCTCATGCTCTTGCAGGACCCTGGCCTCAGAGCCAAGCAGTCAAGGCCAAGTTGGGGCTGTCCATCTAGGAGATGCTGTGGCAGGGGAGGCCGAAGCCACCCTCCTGTTCCCAAGTGAAAGGGAAGCTGTGACAGGTTTGGGACCATTCCAGAGCAGAAATCAGGCTCTGAGAGGAGGTGAGGGGCGGCCATGACCCTGGGAAGAAAGGCATTCAGAACCCAGGCTCGGGGCTGGGGATGTGGCTCAAGCGGTAGCGCGCTCACCTGGCATGCGTGCGGCCTGGGTTTGATCCTCAGCACCACATACAAAGATGTTGTGTCCGCTGAAAACTAAAAAGTAAATATTAAAAACTCTCTCTCTCTCTCTCTCTCTAAAGAAAAAAAAAAATAAAAAGAACCCAGGCTCTTCTGGAAAGTGCCCTTCCGAGTGCAGGAGCCACCGGCAGCACCAGGGAGACTGGGCTGTGGAATCCGAAAGTGTCCCCAGTGACCTTCACCTCAAGTACTGCCCCGCTCGTCTGGGCCCAGGGTCCCAAGGTTCCTGCGCAGGGAGGTGTGGCGCTGTGTAGGCACCTGAGCTGAGGGAGAGCCCAGCCCTCATCTCACATGCAGAGTGGAAGCCCACTGGCACAGATGCCCACAGATGCCCACACAAACAGAAGTAGGGGATCACTTCCCACCACTTACACAGAAGGAACGACTGTCTCACCCCATGCCAAAGCCTACGTGGCCTACATAACACATGAACTCAAACCAACTCCCAATCTGGACACACACACCATAGAGGAACTCAGCCTACACAAAACCAGATGTGCAGGGCATGGCTCACACCACGCACACCCACAAGGCTGCCTGTCCCCCTGCATGCACATGGGTGAGAGAACCAGGGCCTTGATCTCTCGAGAGATGGACAGGCTCCAAGGGCAGGGCAGATGTCAGGGTGCATCTTGGGGTGGGTAGGGAGCAGGCTAAGACTTTGGGGTTGGATGGGGAGGACAGGAGGTGGATACCTGAGGGACCCTCTGCTGGGGCCAGTTGGAACCCAGGCAAGAGTGACAGAGCCCTCAAGACTCAGTGGCAGGCCTGTTTTCAGTCCTCAAGCCCTTGCACATCTGGGATCGAGTTGGGTTTCATTCCAGGCAGCTAGTCCAGACCCTGAAGTGCTGACTCGGCCCCTGCTGGTAGCCTGCGGGCCTCAGCAGTGGACCAGCGGGAGCTCTGGGGGACAGGTGAGTCACAGGACGTGGGAGGCGACGTGTGCTGCTGGGACCGGCGGTGCAGGTGCGCGTGGGGAGGGTGCCTCCAGGAGCCTGCCTGGCAGGCTGGGCCAGGGGCCCAGGTGGGAAGGCCAGCCCCCGCCTCATTTGTTTTTGCCTAGGACATGTGCTACCTGGTTCTTCCTCCAGGCATTGGGGTGGACAGACAGGCTCCTGCCCTGGCAACCCTGACATTCCCTAGGAGGAGCAGAAGAACCACGTCAATGAGCAGGATGGCCACACCACCTCACGGTGGGGTATCCAGAGAGGGTGGCCTTGTCTGGGCTCCAGCTGGCCAGGCAGCCTCAGTTGGTTGCCTCCGAACTAGATGCTGTTGGGGGAACACAGTGGTGGGAGAGACCTTGGGTAGGGTTAGTTTGGGATGTTGGCAGAAGTCCACATTTGGCTGAGAGATGATGAGACACTAAAGGCAGATTTAGCCACAGTGAGAGGGAATTCTAAGGAAGCTCTGAAGGTCATTTCCCTAGAAGGCAACAGGTGACCTTGTCCAGTTACCAGAGGACCTCTGCAAGATGTGGCTATTCCAAAGGGGAGAGGACATCCTGTGGCCCATGCGTGGTGCTGTACCTGGATTCAACACACCAGCAGCTGACACTTATGCTGAAACTCTTGTCCATTTTGATACAAAACTGTTATCACTGAGTGAGAGAGAGGAATCCATTGCTTCCAAGACTTCATACTCTGGGATCCTTAGAACTGAGCTTCTTGTTGTGACACTGGTAGATTCCATGCAGTTGAAAACAACACAGAGAGGGCCTGTCACCATTGCCAGTGTGCCCCAGGGTGACGTCATGCAGAACACACAGACAGCTCCTGCCTCCCTTGGTTTCTTCAGCCCTGCTTCACGGGTTGCAGCCTGGGCAAGGTGCAGGTCACACCCTGTTTCTCTCACTCATGTGCATGTAGTGGGACAGGCAGCCTTGTGAGTGTGCATGGTGTGAGTGTGCCCTGCGCATTGCCTGTTGCCCCTTCACAGCCCAGTCCCTGTCCCTGGCAACTGATACCTGAAGCAGGAACTTCCAACTTAGTGATGGTGAAAAGGAAATCGAGTCCAGTGAGAGTAACCTGCAGGCAAGGCTTCAACTGGAGCTCAGCTCTAGGGGCAGCACTGATGAGTAGCCAGGCTGCTCCCTGAGCAAGGGAGACACGAGCTGTTGTGGCCTTGCTGGGGTGGGCTAGGGCCCAGTCAGTGAGTTCCACTGGCCAGGGGCAGATTCCAAAAGATGTTTCTTCTCATGGTGGCCTTATTGGGGGACTGCTGGGTTGTGTTGCAGCTGGTCCCTTTGTCCTGTGCACACACCTGGCCTGTGGCTCCATCTGGGCTGATGGCAGGGCTGAAGGGTTTTGGGGGCTTGGGCTACTGTCACTGCTGGACAGGCACAGGGCAGGTGGAAGAAAACACCTGCCAGCCTCCATGGTCAGCTGTGACTACCCACAGGACCCAGTAGAATCGACCCAAAGGGTAAGGTGGCCAAGGGGGCAGGACCACTATGAAGACAGAGACCCCACTCCAGTCACCCACCAGACTCCTGCAGGCCTGGGGAAGAGCCAGAGTCTCCAGTGAAAGAGCCTCGGGGTCCCTGAAGAGCAGCTGGGCCTCCACTGTCCACATGCCCACGCAGCAGAGGTGTGACTCGCAGCAAAGCCCTAGGGAACCAGTCATATGCCCTAGCTGTGTGACCTCCCAAACAGGCAAGTCTCAAGGTGAAGCTAGAGGATTTATTAGGTTTTCTCAGGAGAAATCTCATCTTGTGCAAACATTCTGCTTCTCTGGTTGGATTGGGCCTTGTGATCCATTTGTTCAGGAGGGTAGAGAAGCAGCAGGTCCTGCCACTTAGGGGACTCATTCACTGCACCCCAGGGTCACTCCCTGTTCCCAGCCTTTTGTCCCATCTCATCCGCCTGACAGATCCATCCAGACTTGTATGCTACCAGCTTCTTGCTCCTGAGCTGTGTTTCATGCTATGGACGTGAGCAGCTAGCTTAGCCATCCTGCTAGGGGATACCAGGGGGTTTCCAGTTTTGACTCTCACAGAGAAAGCGGCTGTGGGTCTGGGCTCAGGCTTTTGAGGGATGAATTCAGGAGTGCAATTGCTGGCTTATGCAACAGCTGCATACTTATGTGTATAAGAAGCCACCGCCTTGTTTTTCAGAGACTTGATAGCATCTGGTGTTGTGCTGTTCTATTTTAGCCATTCTGAAAGGCGTGTGGTGACAGCTCACAAAGATTTAACTTGCATTCTCCTGGTGGCTAATCAAGTTAGTCACTCAACCTATTGCCCTCTGTGGATCCTCTTCCATAAGATGCCTCCTCATGTCTTGGCCCACTTTCATGCTGAATTTTTTAAACTGTTGAATTATATATCCTAGCTACCAGTCCTTTGTTGGCTATGTGGTTTTCGAACATTTTCTGTCAGTCTGTGTGTTTGAAAACCTCTGATGGGAATTGCATCAAACCTGTAAGTCAATTTAAGGAGAACTGGCATCTTTACTCTGCTGTTTCCGAATCCATGGACACAGTATACCTCTCTCTTTATTTGGTCTTTTTGATTTCTTCTGTTAATGTTGTATAATCATTAGCATCGAAGCACTACACTTGCTTTGCTAAGTTTATATCTGAGTATTTAATTTTCTTTGAAGTAATTATATATGTATTCTGCCTTTAATTGTGGTTTTCACATGTGTTCGCACAGTTCATAGAAATACAGTTCATTGTAGTGTGCTGATCTTGTGTCCTGCAGCCTTGCTGAACTCACTGCTCACCCCAGACCCCTGAGGATATGAGAGGAGGAGTTGACAGAGACTTGGATAGGTGGAAATAGCCTATTTAGGGTAACAGGCTGAGACTTTACTAGGCCTGCAGCTGGTGAGGGGCAAATCCTATCTAGCCATGTCCTCGACATTGATACCTATGCTGTCCCTCCCTATCCGCCAGGAGTGGTAGGAAGACATGGAAGTCCCCAGTCCCAAGCAGTACCAGGCCTTGGGGGAAGGCAGTGAGGGCCAGCTCCTCGGGGTTAGGGTTAGTGGATGGATGGGGTGGGGGCAAGTAAGGAATGAGGAGAAGAGGACAGGGGAGATGGAAGGGACAAAGGTGAGGTGAGGACAGTGGCACTGAGCAGGAGGACCACAGGGCCCCTTCAGAGGTTTCAGAGAGTGGGCTGTCCTTTTGGAGGGCACTGAGGAGAGTCCCATTTCCCCTTGATTACTCAACAGTTCTTCACAAAAGAAACCCCAAAGTGTGTGACTCCATCTGACGCACACACGACCCTGGTAAGAACACACAAGGGCTGGGACCACGCAAATGCTTGTTCAGAGAGGGATGTGGGACAGGTGGTGAGTAAGAGAAGCAATGAATAGGCAGAAGGAAACTTGAAGGAAACAGGGACAGAGACAATTTTAACTGAGTGTCACCTGCCTTTCCAGGCCGGTGCTTTGCATGACCTGTCACCCACAAGCTTCTAGAAAACCTGTGAATCTACCTTGTCCCTGTTAACTAGCCCACAAATAAATATATCAAGTAAAGAGATATATGACATTTAAAAAACCCCTATAATTTGGGGGGGCTTTCCAGCAACAATTACTGATCAGACAGATAATGGAGACCACGCCAGCCTGAGGATCTGGAGGATGACCAGACCACCATAAACCATCTTGAGATCCCCAGACTGATGCCAACCCCACACCTCCTGTGCCCACCCCTCATAGACTTCTTTATAAGCAGAGCCCAGAACCCAGGAAGAGGGGCCTGTTCTCTCTGGAATGTGTGCTCCTGCTTTCCTAACCCTAATCCTGCTCCCTCGTAGACAGTGCTGTCAATCTTATCTGTCATGCATTTCAAGGACCCCACTTGTGCTGCCGGAATTCCCCCTTCCCTGGGAATTCTTCAGATGAGAACCCTCTTCCAGAGACATCTGTGACAGTGACACCTGCCAACCCTTAAGACAAAGAGCAGGAACAGCCTGCCCCCGACCCCAGAAGCGAGCTTGAGGGACAGGAGGCCTCCTTGTCCACCTCGATCTGGACAAGGAGACCCCACTCTACAGGGGCCTGCCTGGCAGGGCCAGGAACCAGCCAGACACAGGCCCTCTGAGCCAGACTCACGCCCACGGAGCCAGACTGGCCTCCCCCCTGCCTCCCACCCATAGGCCTCTGTGGAGACAAACAGAAACCTGCCCAGCTGCTGGGCCAACTGACTCCCAGGGGAAGCAGCAGAAAACATCCGGGTGGGAGGGCCGGCTGCCTCCCCTAGGGGCTGGGCGGACGGGATCTTCAGGCCGGGTCCTCCCCAGCTCCCACCCTTCCGGCTTCCCCTAGCGGGAGGTGTAATGGCAGTCTGGATTCCAGGCTCTTTGCAGACTGACTCCAGTTTCCTCTTCCAGGCTGGCCTCTAGCCTCTCCCTGCCGCTTGTTTGGATCTCAGTAGTTTGGGGGCAAAGAGACTGCAGGTCCCCTTTCCTGCACCCACCCCCGCGAGCATGTTCACGACGGGTCCTCACAAGCTGTGACCCGACTGGCCACTACAAGAAGGGACTTATTCCTGCCTCTGGGGCCGGGTTTCGATCCCGGCTTCAGCACCACACCCAAAGTGGGGAGGGCAACTCCGCCCACTCGTCCCTCCCACTCGACGCGACGCCCTAGCGGATCCTTGGGGGCGGGGACTGACCCTATTGCCCCGCCCAGTCGGGCGCCACCCGGCCCGCCTACGCGGGTGCCTTTAAGTCCTCTGGAGACCCTCGGCCCGCCGCGGCGATGGCGGGGCCCGCGGGAGCAGTGCCGGAGGTTGCCGGGGGCGCACCGCGAAGCCCCCGCGCCTATGCGCGCCGCTGGGTCTTCCTGCTGGTGGTCAGCTTGCTGAGCTGCTCCAACGCCACGGTACCGGCCGGGCGGGCGTGGGAGCGCTGGGGCGGGCCGGTATAGCGCTGGAGCCGGCCTGCTGCACTGTCCCTTAGCCCCGGGGCCGGGGCCGCGCGTGTCCGGTGCCCGGGTACGCGGACCTGGGCCTCGGCCTCGGGCGCCTTCTCCTGGTCCGCGCTGGCCACCCAGTAAGGGGCCAACGTCTGTCCCAGTCTATCCCGGCTCCAGGGCACTGGCAGTCGTCAGAGGGACCAGCAGAGAGATGGGCTTTGCCATTTCAGGTGTCCCACCCCACAGCCTGCAGCTTCCTAGACTCTCCACAGCTCCCAGCCCCTGCAGCCAGAGGCCTAGGCTGCCTCACTCACAGCCCTTGTACCTAGGTGGGCTGTGTGTGACCCTCACTTCCTCTGTGCCAGGCCAGTCTTGGCCACCTCTCCATGTTGCTTGGACAGGCATCCATAGGTGGAGGGAGGGCTTCCAACCACCTCACCACCATCTGACCTGGTGGCTGAACAGAGTGGACTGTGATGGGGGCTCCCAGGCTGTCTGGGGTGGGCACTGGGTTCTGCAGGCTGCAGTAACTCCAGAAACCTCTTCCCTCTGCCAAAGCTGCCTGGATGAGCCCTGATTTGCTGCTGTGGCTTAGCTCCCAGGCCCCTGTGTCTAGACAAGGCTGTGGCTATGCCATCTGGGGATGTCTAGACAAGGCTGTGGCTACGCCATCTGGGGATGTCTAGACAAGGCTGTGGCTATGCCATCTGGGGATGCACTCGGGCCTCCTCTGGAGCTTCTTCCCTGGATCTGAGAAGTTCCTGGGATGCCCAGGTAGGGTCCTGCCATTGTGGAGCAGACAGGAATTGTGATCCCTGCTGGGTCTCCACTGTGAGCACTGGGCTTCATGTTTGCTCTGGCCAGGTTCCTGTAGCCCTGGGTCACTGTTTGCAGCTGGTGACCAGGGCTCCCAGGTGCTGAGGGGACAGGTAGCACAGAGCTTGGGGTGAGGCCTGGAGACAGCCCAGCATTCTGAACAGGGTTCTGTGTGGGGCTCTGCCTGCTCTGCAGGAAGATGAGGGGCGAGCAGGGAAGGGCTGGGAGCTGGTTGAAGGATCTCTTGCACAGCAGGTGAGTTGGACAGGTCATCTCCTGCCATCCAGGGTCACAGCTCTGGGAGGAGGACATGGAGCTGCTGCCGGCTGTTTAGGGAGGAGCTCCAATCAGTTCTGTAGAGCAGGCTCTGTAAACAGATGCTGACGCCTTCAACTGCTGGATTAGGTCAGGCAGGAGGCAGCTGAGCCTGTTTGTGCTCTTTCTGAGCTTGGGGGTCAGCCCTTGCACTGTCCGGAGGAAAGAGGAAGACAGTCAGCCTTTGCTTAGCTGGCGGTCATGTGAGTTTGGCAGTGGGAGCCATGGAGGGTGTGGCCTAGAGCTCTGGCATCCGAGTTGACTCATCGTGAACTTGGACCGTGATACACCCTTGTGGTTGGTCCATGTGCCACCCTCTCACCCCACTTCTGGGTTAAGCCTTGATGACCCCTCCTTTCCTCCTGCCCCCTCACCTTTTCCAGAAATCCTGCCCCATGGCCCAGTGTGGTGAGTGTGCTGTTTGCTGAGAAACCATGGGTTGCTCTCAGCATTTGGTAACTCCTACTGTTGAAGAATGTCCTCTGCCCTGGGGATGGCCTCACCTGCAGGACACCTGTCTCCTGTGGGATGGGGCCCGCACACAGTGGAGGTGTTTCTACCTGAGATTCCATCGTCCATCTTGCAACAGATGACCTGCCCCCCCCCCCCAAATATTCCAGAATCTGAGCTCTGCTGTCCCTTTGGCACTGTCCTCAGCCCTGCTGGGGCTCTCCTTGTCCCTCTGGGTGCTGCTGCCTGCAGCCTCACTCACACCTAGGCTCCCAGGGCTTCCCGCCCTTGCTATCTGGATGTCTGGCATGGTGTCTCCCCCAGCCACCGACTGCCCAGACTGTGTCAGCTTAGTGCTCATCCATGTGATGGGGGGCCAGGGCTGCCATCTCCCCTCTCCCCAATGTCCCTTGCCTTCTGTGAACTGGTGCTGTGTCCAGGCAACTCCATCCCTCTGAGGTTCTGCTCTTGCTGCCGCTCCCTGCCCACTTGGCAAGCCTCTGCAGCCCACATGCCCTTTCACACCCATAGTCCACACAGAACTTCCCAGAGGGTGGGTGGTCCCCCTGCTGACAGCCCTTAGGCTGTCCTCAGGGGTCAGGTCCAGTCCCAGTGGGGCTCCTGATCCTGCAGGCTCTGGCCATATCATCAGCCTCATGGCTGGTCCAACCTCCTATTGCCCTTACAGGCAGACTCATGCTGTCCTGCCGAGGGATGGATGAGAGGAGCAGCAGGCAGCCAGGGAGGAGTGGCGGGGCAGTGTCTGTGGGCCCTAGGCTGACTCCGCATGTCCCCACAGCTCTGGCTCAGCTTCGCCCCAGTTGCAGACATCATTGCCCAGCACTTCCTCCTGTCCATGGCACAGGTTGGCTGGCTCTCGCTGATCTACTTGGTGGTGTCCATCCCATTTGGCATCTTGGCCATCTGGATCCTAGACTCTGTGGGGCTCCGAGGGGCGGTGAGTCAGACCCCACACCATGGCCTGCCTGGGATTATTAGCAAGGTCCTCTGCATTTAGAGGTTGGGCGCATGTGCTCCCCAGACCAGGGCCCAACAGCCCTGCTGGCTGGGACCCCAGGCAAAGCTGCCAGGGTGGAGGGATGGCTAGAAATTGGGATGCGCCTTTGAGCTAGGGTGGGCATTTGGGGACATGGGTTGGGGAGTCTGAGCTGGCCAGCAGCCTTCTGACTGTCCTGCAGACCATCCTGGGTGCATGGCTGAACTTTGCTGGGAGTATGCTCCGCGCCCTTCCCTGTGTGGCTGCCTGGGTCCCCAACACATTTGCCTTCTTCATGGGTGGCCAGAGCCTCTGTGCCCTGGCCCAGAACTTGGTAATCTTCTCTCCAGCCAAGCTGGCCGCCTTGTGGTTCCCAGAGCATCAGCGAGCCACAGCCAACATGATTGCCACTATGTGTAAGTCCCAGGGCTGAGGCCTCTGCCTGCCTGGGTCCTCCACCCTTGAGCTCATGAGCCAGGGCCCCAGGGCCAGGAAGCCTTCCCCCTGGGCTGGGGATGAGGCCAGCCATGGCTGAGCTGACCTGCTGCCTGGTTCATCTCTCCACCCAGCAAATCCCCTGGGCATCCTTGTGGCCAATGTGCTGTCACCTGCCCTGGTCAAGAAGGGAGAGGACATCCCTCTAATGGTGAGGAAGCTTGTAAGGCACACATGTGTGGTGTGTTTCTGCTGTCTGCTTGTACATGTGTAAGTGGTGTGTGTACATGTGTGATGTGAGGGGTGTGCATGAGTTGTACGTGCATGTGTGTGGTGTGTGCACACTGTGCACATGTGTGCACATGTGTGGTATATGAATGTGTGTGTGCTGTGCATGCATGTGTGGTGTGAGGGGTGTGTGTGTGTGTGGTGTGTGCACACCTGTGCACTTGTACTCTGACATGCCTGGGTGTGTTTGCATGACCTTCTTCCTACGTGATTGTGCAGCTGGCCCTTAGGTGCTAGTCTGTTCTGGGTGGTCAGGCTGGCCTTATCAAGGTGGGAGCCGTTCTTGAGGAATATTTTGATAGTCAGGGCTCTGCATGAAACCCCCAGGAGCAGGTGAGGGTGGTGCAGAGCAGCCCACCACAGGCCCTGGGTTTACTGGTGACTCTGGTGGTTGGAGGGTGGACAGAGATCACAAGGGGATAAGGACCTGGGCCCAGAGCAGGGCAGAGGCATGTGGGCACAATTACCTGTGTGGCTGTTTATGACACCCATGCCCTCTCCCAGCTTGGAGTCTACACCATCCCTGCAGGCCTGGCCTGCCTGCTGGCCACTGTCTGCCTCTGGGAGAGTGTACCCCCCACTCCACCCTCTGTGGGGGCTGCCAGCTCCACCTCGGAGAACTTCCTCCAGGGGCTCAAGCTGGTGAGTGTGGTGGGACTCTGGGGGTGGGAAGGCCCTGGCTGGAAGCACCTTGGCTTCTGGGCTAAGAGGCACCTCCCCTCCAGCTTCTGCAGAACAAGGCCTATGTCATCCTGGCTGTGTGCTTTGGGGGTGGCATCGGGATCTTCTCCAGCTTCTCGGCTCTCCTGGAGCAGATCCTCTGTGCCAGTGGCTACTCCAACGTGAGTTCCTGCAGGGCAGGGACTAGCCTCTGCTAGGGTTACCCACTGCCTCTGAGGGCTCAGTGTCCACGCTGGAAGAAGCATGGAGGGCCAGCTGTAGGACTTGGGCATCCCTGGGCCTGACGCATACCTATTGCCCTCTGCCCCGTTCCCTTTGGCTCAGAGCTGGGTGTGGGCCTGGGGCATGTTTCCACTTCTGCCCTAGGTGCAGGGCACTGAGGGCCTGTGGGTATCTCTGGTGACTGGCCCTTTTCCTAAGTGGGGTGCTCAGTAGTAGATCCCACTCTGGCAGACAGCCAATAGTGTTGTCCTGCTTTTCCTTGGGTACTGCCCTGGTCACAGGGTGTGTCCCAGGGAACTCTGGTGGCTTCCTGCCCCAGGATGTTGCCTGAAATTTCCCCTCCTCCAGGGGTTCTCGGGCCTCTGCGGGGCTCTCTTCATCGTGTTTGGGATCCTGGGGGCACTGGTTCTTGGCCTGTATGTGGATCGGACCAAGCGCTTCACTGAGGCCACCAAGATAGGTCTCTGCCTCGCCTCCATGGCCTGTGTGGCCTTTGCCCTGGTGAGAGTCCCCTGCTGAGGCCTCCTGCAGGGGTGGAGGAGTGCCCGGGCAGGTGGCAGGTAAGAGGCCACTGGCCTCTCAGGCATGGCCTCTCCTGCTGGGGGGCCCATGGTGGGTGAGGTGTCCCTGCCTACAGCCGTGCAGCCTAGTTGGCACAGCTGGCTGTGCTGACTGCTGTCTCCTCTGTTGTCTGGCTGCTCCCAGGTGTCCCGACTGCAGGGGCAAGCCCTTGCAGTGGCTGCCACCTGCTCGCTGTTTGGGTTCTTTGGCTTCTCTGTGGCACCTGTGGCCATGGAGCTGGCGGTGGAGTGTGCCTTTCCTGTGGGTGAGGGTGCAGCTGCAGGCCTGGTCTTTGTGCTGGGGTGAGTGTCCACCTGCCCTGGCTGCTTCCCTGGGCCCAGATGCTCTCCCCTGGCCCACCCCAGGATGCATGGCCCAGGCCCCTGTTTGGGAAGAGAGTGGCCTGTCTGCTCTAATAAGGGTGGGCCATATACACAGGCCTGGGCCAGCCTAGGCCACATGGACTAGGCTTCATGCTGCTCTTGGAACGTCAGCGGGCGGCACAATGTCAGTCCCTCCCAAGGTGGCATTGGCTTTGAAAGGTGGACAGTGCTGTGGCCCTGGCTGAGGGCTGTGCATGTCCAGGCAGGCCCAGGGTGTGCTCATCATGGTGTTGCTGACGGCGCTGACTGTGCGGCCCGAAGATCCATCCTCCTCCACCTGCCAGCATGGTGAGGACCCGCTGGACTGGACAGGTCAGTGTCCATACCCATGTCCCAGGGCCCTCAATGGGTAGAGGTAAAAAGGCCAGGCCTGGCCAGATGGGGCAGCCCTGGAACCCCCATTCTGGGCCCTGTCTCTGGGTGGCCTTCACATGCCACCTACACCTGAGCACCTGAGGTCAGCGGGTGGGTGCAGCCCAAAGACCCTGAGAGAAGCCCAGTCTCAGTGCCCCCTGGTGAGCTGTTTTGGAGCCAGGAAAGAGAGAGAGAGAAGTGGAGAGACATGGGGGCAGAGAGTGGGGAGGGGCTGAGAGGAGAGGGACAGGGACAGAGAGCACGGTTGGAGCTGGAGTGGGCAGTGATGACAGTGGGGGTCAGGCACCCTGGGCACAAGGCCTGTGACCCCTGGGACTGTCAGGACGGGGAGCAGGGCTGCTTCAGGGATGCACTGTGGCCATGGTGGGTCCAGATCCCCTGGGCTCTGCCATGGCCGAGGGCTCTTCTGGCTAACTGGGCCAGCTGAGAGAGAGCTGTGTGTGTCCCCAGTGTCTCTGCTGCTGATGGCCAGCCTGTGCACCCTCTTCACCTGTGTCTTGGTGCTCTTCTTCCACACCCCATACCGGCGGCTGCAGGCTGAGTCTGCAGGACCCCCCTTGCCCTGGACATGTGCCCCAGAGCTGAGGGTACCACCTGAGGCTCCTGGCTCAGCACCTCCAGCTCAGAGGCTGCAGGAACCTCCTGGCCCTGCCTCCTGCCTTCAGGAGCCCAAGGACTCGCAGAGACTGTGAGCAGGGGTGTCTCATAAAGGGAGGTGGAGAGGCAATCTCTGGTCACCCAGGGCATGGCAGGATTTGGCACTATGGACCCTGTGCAGACGGTATGGCTGAAGCAAGAAGAGCTGCTACTGTATGGACACTGACCAGGGAAGACAGCCCAACCAGGGCAGTGTAGGTGGGTGAGGTGGCCTGGCACAACAGCAGGGGCTGAAGGGGGGCTGGGTATGAGGGACCTGGAGTGGACAGGTGTGGGCACTTGCTAGAAGGAGCCAATCCCTGAGCCTCTTCTTCTTTGCTCAGTACGGGGTGACCATACACTGAGACTGGTGCTAAGACAGGTGGGCAGGGCTGCCAGCAGAGGGGCCCCAGGCCGATGCAGAGACTCTCGGGCAGACACTGGCAGGCAGATGTGTGGGTCCACATTTATTGAACTGGACACAACCAGGGCTGAGTAGCCTCACTCCTCCTTCTCCTCCCCATGGGTGAGCACGTAGCTCAGCGCCTTGTAATCCAGGTTGCCCGCTGCGTCGATGGAGGCGAACTCCAGCATCTGGTCCACCTGAATGAAGGCGAGTTGGTGGGTGGGGGGTCAGGCCTGGTGGAATGGGCGGCGAGAGGTCCCCAGACCTCAGCCGCCTAGGTCCTCTGGATTACAGGTGCTGAACTCCAGAGGCTCCTAGTGTTGCTTCTCTGCCAGGAATGGGGAGGGATCTGGGAGGGGCAAGCAGAGTGGGCACGGGGCCAGAAGGAGAAGCAGGTTACCGAGCTGGTCAGTGGTGCTTAGGGTGGCCACCTGGACAATATGAAGAATGGGGTGGAGTTCTGAAGTACACATGGGGGCTACCCTGTCCCCTCGGGCTAGGACAGTAAGTCTGTCTCCTCAGCTAGGTCAGACCACCAACTGGCCAGTGGCTTCCAGCCCTGACCTAGCCCAGGGCCACCCCACTCTCCCAGGAGCCCCTGCCCCAGGAACTGTTCTTAGTCCTGCCCACCATGCTCTTGCAGCCTGGGGGCTGCTGTCCCTCAGTGGCCCCCTGGGGCTGCAGGCCTACCTCAGTTGCAGTCATCTTGTCAGCCTGGGACATCAGCAGGCGCTTGATGCTGAGGGTCAGGAGGAGCAGGGGAGTGGTTAGGCCCCCTGAGGAAGGGCTGGCAGCTCACACCAGGGCACCTCTAGCGCGGCTGAGAGTGGCGTGGGCTCAGTCCTCACCCCGCCTTCCCAGCACCTGGTGATCACCCCAGCCCATCCTGACCCCTGTCGGTCATCCCCAGTCCTGAGAAGGTGTTTTATGGGTCGCAGACAAGTGCTTGGGAGGGACACCAGGCTATTCCCTCCCCCCAGCACCTGGATGAGGTGGCCCTCCTGTAACAGGGTCTAAAGACAGTGACAGCTAGAGGGACCCTGTGGCCTAGTCATGGAGACTGCCCCACTGGGTGGGATTGGACTTCCTGGGTCATCCTGAAGGACTCCACTCCGGCCACAGAAGGCCCCGAAGCTGGAGAGACCAGGAGATGGGCTTGGGTGTGGGTGCTGCAGCCCCTTCTGCCAGCTGAGACCCTCCCTGCAGCTGCACTCACTACTCCTTGTGGATGCTGCCTTTGCCATCAGGGTCGAGCATCTTGAAGGCATTCAGGATGGTCTCCTCAGTGTCTGTGCCTGCAGCAAAGAGGCCATAGGGTCCCCTACTACCCCAGGGCTCTGAGCCCCCGCCCAGCAGCATCACTGCCAGGAAGCCTTCCCACTCCTGAGCCTCAGGGAGCCTGCCTGTTGTTCCCACCTGGGGGAACCATTCTCAGGGTCCCAGAGTCAGTCCATGCCTGCAGCTGGAGCCAGGGATCTAGGAGTGAGGGACAGAGACCACTGGACAGCTGGGTAGATGGGAGGTTTGGAACTCAAATGGCTCTGGGTGGCTGACAGTCTCTCAGGGCAGGGGAAAATACAGGCTTCTATGTGCAAGGGCTGGATTTCTAGGCTCTGGGAATTAGCTAGGCACATACACACAGCTGGCTGATTGGCCTGAGGGCTGCCCAGGAGTGCTATCCCTGAGAGGGACCAAAGAGCTCACCAGTCAGCTTCTCCCCAAACAGGTTCAGGAACATGGTAAAGTTGATGGGCCCTGAAGCCTCCCGGAGCATGGCGTCCAGCTCATCATCCTTGACGTTGGTTTTGCCTGTTGCAAAACCAGGAGGAGGGTTTACCAGAGCAGGAACGTCACCCCCTGCCCCTCTGCCCTTGTTGACACTGGCTGCCCACTCCGGTTGTTCTCCAGGGTGACCCCAGAACAGTGCTGGGCTCTTGGGGAGAGTGCTCCCAGGCAGGTGTGTGGGGTACAGGCTGGGATAGGTGAATTCACCCCAAACCCTGAGCCTGGGACACAGCTGCTGAGGAGGAAACGGGAGATCAGAGGTGGGGAGAGGGGAGGCTGGGTTTGGGGACAGGGCAGGTGTCTTTTCTATATTTAGGCATAAGGGGGGTTGAGAGGGGACTCTACCATAGGAAGAAACCTGCCCACCTTCCCCAGCTCCTGGGGCAGGACCGGAAGCCTCAGGCCTGGCCTGAGGAATTCCCCATGGGGAATTTTGGTGCAGAGGTTTTGTGCCCCTGGTGGCCTTGGAGAGGGCTGGAAGAACTGGGTCCAGTGTGACAGCATAGGCAGGTCCCACACCCTCTCCTAGCTCCATGAGGCTGGGCTGAGGCAGGGTGGGCTAAGCCTGCATAAGCTGTGGCTGTGGCAGCCCACTGGTGTTGTCCGCTCCTGGGATCCCCTGCTCCAAGCCCATCCCAAGTGGTCGTGTGTGGGCAGTGAGCCACTGGCTGGTCTGCCCTGGGCACCCTGTGCTGACCCTGAGCAAGCCAAGTGTGTAGGATGTCACCAGCCTGTAGGGCCAGTGCCCTTGCTCCACTTGGGGAAGAGTGATGATGTCCAGGTTGGATGTCACGTGCTCGCCTTCTAGTGGCACTTACCCAGGGAGGCGTAGGTATCCTTCAGGTCCTCCTTGTCAATGAAGCCATCTCGGTTCTGATCCATGAGTGTGAATGCCTAGAACCCAGGCTGCTGGGAGCATTGCTGGTAGCCCAGCTCTGCCTCCATTCCTGTGCCTCTCCTGGCTCCTCACCCACACCAAGGCGGAAGGCAGCCACAGGCCTACATGGGGTCTCCCCCACCCACTGGGTAAGGGGACTTGGACAAAAGAGGACAGACCCACCTCCTTGAACTCCTGGATCTGGGTCTGTTCGAAGTTGGAGAAGACATTGGAGGATGCCCTCTGGGCACGCAGGGCCCCGCCCTCCTTCTTCTTGGTCTTCCTGCTGGCCTGAGGCAGGAGCACCAAGACTTAGGGTCCTGGCCAGCTGGGGGAACCCTAGGACACCCCATGATCCTGCTGAAGGTCCCTGGCTAGCTGGAACCCCAGGGCATCCCAAGATTCAGGAGGCAACAGAGGAGAGGATCAGGCAACATGGTGGCCCCAAGCCCAGGTGTATGGGGGAGGACAGGGACTCCTTAGGCCCTGGCACAGCACAGGGTTCAGACTCTCGCTGGGCTTGGCCTGGGGGCTCCAGAGCAAATAGACTCCATGAATGGGCCTGTCCTGGGCACCAGGTCTCCTGTGGCCCAGACTCTCCCACATGCTTCCCTGACTGTCACCAGGGTGGCTGTCCCTGGGTGGCCAAGGCACATACTTCTCACACCCACACTGAGGTGCATGTTCACATGCTCTCACACACTCACATGCACATAACACTCGTGTGCACACACAAGCTCTCACATGCCCCTGCCCAGTTGTCTGCCTGCTCACCATGCCTGGGTCCTCCCTGCCCAGGGCTCCAGTCCTGCCTGTCTTAAGCTTCTGCCTGGTCCCCCAGGACACTTCAGACTTCAGCTGCCACTCCCTACAAGGACAGGCTCAGGGCCACCCCAGGGGACTGGACAACTGCAGAGTGAGCCTGGGCAACCTGCCGGTGACTCAGACACCCCTCTGCCCCCAGGCACCAGGAGGCTTTGTTCTGCGTAGGAGGCTGTGTCTCCAGGGCCACCTGCCAAGCTTTTGGCCAGGGCCTTGGTGTTGAGAGCCCTCTTAAGCACTGTGGGCCCTGCTGGGGCTGCAGGAACTGTAAGTGTCAAAGAAAATTTGGCTTTTCCAGATCTGTACAGAGGTACTACAAGGAGCCCAAACATTGCTGAGCACTCATTTTTAGTATTTATTTATTTATTTATTGATACTGGTGATTGAACCCAGGGGTACTTTACCACTGAGCTATATCCCCAGCACTTTTTATTTAGAGACAGGGTCTGCTAAGTTCCTGAGGCTGGCCTTGAATTTGTGATCCTTGACTTTAGCCTCCCAAGTTGCTGGGATGACAGGCGTGTGCCACCAGGCTCAGCCTGCTGAGCACTTTGAGTATCAGAGCTCCCAAGCACCACCGTCCTCACCTCCCTGTCTCATTGGTATATACCAGACAGTGGGGCCTATGACACTGGCCTGACCTTCTGACCTCATGGTGGCAGCTCCTTAGTTTCTGTGGCAAGAGACTTGGGGATGGCCAGGCTACCAGATGACCTGGTCTGGGTCACTCTTGGCTGCCAGGTCTCCCTCCTACTGCCTGACCTGAGTTCTGGGAAGGGACACAGCCTCAGTCACACAGCTCCCTTCCGGTGCTGCTACCTAAGACCCCCAGAGCCAAAGGGGTCTTCAGGTAGGACCCTGTGGAGGCATCACCTGCTGGGAGGACCTGGGGGAGACTGCTAGAGGGAGCGTATAAGACCAGGTATAGGGGCTAAGGATCTAGAGCCAAGGGCCCACTTCCTGGGGCAGGGCTGGGTGTGGCCCTGCAGGAGTCTTGGCTTGGCTGCAAGAGGGGGAGCTCCAAATGTGAGAAGGCTGCAGATCTCCAGGGAGCATCCTGGCCCAGTTGGGCTCTAGGACCCCCTCCAGGACTGAGCTCAGCTCTAAAGATAGTGACACAGTCAGGGGTATCAAGATTCTGCACACATCTGACCCTGACAGGTGCAGAGGCTTCCACTGGTATTTCAAGACAAGAGAGACCCTCCTTCCCTCCCCTAGCCCCTCAAAGAGCCCTGATCCAAGCCAGGTCTCCAGCAGTGCCCATGGGTGGTCTTGCATGCACCAATGGGCATGTATGTGTTGTGCACTAACCCCCAAAGCTGCTGGTATGTCCTGTCCCCTGTCGTCGCCTGGGCCCCAGAGACACTTATTTTCAATTTTGGAAGCTTCAGCTGCTGAGGAGTGCAGTTTATTTTAAAATCTGGTAAAGAGAAAGCCCACTCGGTCACTTGAGGTCATTTGGCCAGTGGCCCAAGGGCAGGAAGGGGTGGGGGGCTCTGCAGGCTGATGTCTGTGTGAGTCGAGAGCTCTGTTTTGTGCACTTGTGGATTCCCCAAAAGCCAGAGGGCTGAGGAGGGCCAGGGTCTGCATCCACCCCGCAAGACTGGGCTCTAGCAGGAGTCCTCAGGGGCTCCAGGCTGGCCTCATCCAGGGCAAGAGAAGAGCAGTTGGCCCTGCAGGATTGGCCAAGGTGTTCCCATCTCCAGCCCTGACTTCCCAGCTGGGCAGGCTGAGGGCTGGGACTCCAGAGCAAGCTGAAAAACGGGACAAGCTCAGCCAGGACTCTTAGAGGGCCAAGGCAGTTGGGCTCTAGGTCCCCCTCCAGGACTGCTGAGCACCCATGAGCCTTGAAGTTTTCGTTGCATTTATTCACTTTAGATTCAGTTATGTTGTCTTTGGAAACAGGAATTCGAGGAAGAGTAAGGAAGGGTGGATTTCCCCAATTCCCAGGGAGGGAGGGTATGGATTTGGATGGGACCCAACCCTTGGCCCTCAAGACTACCTGCCCAGAAAGGCAGGGTGGAGGAAGCACAGGTAGCTTCCAGGAGGCATGAGGTCACTGCTGGGGTGAGGACAACTGATGGGGTGGTAGACCACCAGGCTACGGATGGCCCCATTTTGGGTAACCCCAGCCAGGGTTGGCTCAGGTGTGGGGGACAAGTAGCCATTCTGAGGTACAGAAGCGAGCAGAGAGACTGGAGAGGTGGCCTCGGGAGAGGTGCACCTAGGAGCTCACAGCTGCGAGTTCTGAAGGCTGGGTTGGGGACCTGGGGGGGGGGGCTTGCTCTGGGTGGCCTTCTCATGAAGGTCCCAGTCCCTCCTGCTATGGGAGTAAGGAGGGCAGGAGAGCTCAGGGTGAACAGCCTGGAGATCACTGACGAGCTGCAGCCATCGCCGCCCCGGATCCCGCACGCCCGCGCTCTAGGCCTCCGACCCCTCGGGCACGCGCTCTATACTGCTGGTTCCTGCCTGACCGCGCTTTTCAGGGCGCGCACGCGCTCGCGGAGCGTGGGCTCCGATTAGTTCTCCTCCAAGTCCAAACCTGGGCAGGCGGGGCGCGGGCGCTCGGCCCCTACACCCAGGGCCGGGTCGCTTGGTTCCCTCGCTCCCAGGGAAGGGACACAGTACGTGTGCCGTACCCTTCCCTCCCGGTCGCGCGCAACCTTTCCTTGTGCACGAGCGCGTCCCGTGACGTCACCCGCTGGGGAGGGCGCTCTGCCCCTTCCTACCGGCAGGGGGCGCCGCTCGCGCTCCGGCGCATGCGCCCGGCTAGGCTGGCGCCCCACGGTCTTCCGGGCCCTAGCGGCATTCACCTCCGTCTCGGCTGCACTTCCGGTGCGAAGGTCAGGGACAAGATGGTGCCGCCGGTCCAGGTCTCTCCGCTCATCAAGGTGAACCCGGCTTCGTGGCAGCAGCACGGTTATACAGGCTGGGACCCCGATCCCTGCCCACTACCCTCATCCCCCCAGACCCTGCAGGCCGCGCCCTGCCTTTCCGCGTCCTCGCCTTCCTTCGTGCCCGACCCTGCAGGCTACGCCCGCGACCCCCACACCCTGCAGGGTGCGACCCCAACCCCCACGTCCTGTAGGGTGCGACCCCCCGCGTCCCCCGCCCGTGGCCTGCGGGCTGCGACCCCCGCCGCGCCTGACGCCCAGTCGCCTTGTTGTCCTGTCCGCAGCTCGGCCGCTACTCCGCCCTGGTCCTCGGTGTGGCCTACGGAGCCAAGCGTTACAGTGAGTGCCGGGCGGGCGGGCTGGCGGCTCGGGCGCAGGGCGAGGGGTCGCAGCTACCCAGCCTCTTCACGCAGCGTTTCCAGGGAGGAGGTTAATCGAAGCCCCCACCCCTCCAGGTTACCTAAAACCTCGGGCAGAAGAGGAGAGGAGGGTAGCCGCTGAGGAGAAGAAGAGGCAGGATGAGCTGAAGCGGATCGAGAGAGAACGGGCCGAAGGTAGGAGCGAGCCTTAAGCTGCCCATCCCGTTTTTAGTGGAGGGAGGGGTGCCGCCTCTGGCCTGCCCTGTGGGGAGCAGCCCTGGAGAGTAGGCGTGCCGCTGGCCCCAGCGTGCTGACCCCCGTAGGCTGAGTCAGGTCGAAGGGAGGAGAGGCCCAGGATCCATTTTAGTGAAGTGCAGTGGGGGTCCTTGGATTGGATTTTGGGTTAAAGTCTGAAGTTCTGAAGGGGCCTCTTAAGTTGCCTGTGTCTTTTCCAACCTTTCAGCCCAAGATGACAGCATACTGAAGTGAGGCTCCCCAGCCTGCCTCTCCCCAGCCCAGCAGATGAATAAAGCTTCCTCCTGCGTGATGTTTGGCTCCCTCTCATTACTGCTTCTCCAGTGGTTGGGTTCCTGGACTCTGCTCAGCAATTGTGCTGTCTTTTCCTCAGGATGGGGCCCCTTAGAGGGGATTTCAAAGGGATAAGGAGCATCACTCATTACTGACCCAGAACACAGCTTGCAAACAGCAACAAGTATAGAAATGGATGCCTATTTTCTGGGGTGTTGAGTGGCCCTTTGAGTAGTCAGCTCTAATGGAGCAGTCCCTAGAACTGCCCCGTGCTCTACCCTGCTTCTGCCAGCAGCCCAGGCTCCTGGACAGGCAAAAGAGGGATTGGAAGATGGGTGGGGGTGCTGATGCAATTTTAAGTTGGAAGCTGGGTCTTCTGTCCTCAACTCACAATCCTTTCCTGTATTTCAAGGTGGCCAGGGCAACCTTGAGACAGAAGCCCAGGGAGGTGGTCTCTTAAAGGTGAGCCCTGATCTCCCCAGACTGGACTCCTGGCCACTGAGGCTGTGAGTTGGAGTTGGATGGGTGGGGTATTGCTGCTTCCCAGCTGTGTGCCAGGAGCCAATCCCTTAGGCGGAAAGCCTCGGTTTTTGTAAAGTGAATATATTTGTAAACATATGGAAATGGCTTACAAATGTTTCAGAAGTCTATATTTGATTTTTGTGGGTGAATGAGCACTTCTACCCCCCAACCTTGAGCAGTGGTGTCCCAGCACCTGAGTCTTCAATTGTTGCTGTCCCAGGCTCCTGTCTGAGGCTGTCACCAGGTGTCACTGAGGTGAGATGAAAACCCGCTCCCTGCTGCAAGTAAGCAGATGGTCCCAAGGAGTGACCCTATCCTGCAGAGTACTATCTAGTGGGGAACACACTTGATGCTCACTGAGTTAGTAACCCTTGTTTTCTGCCAGATGATACTCACTTCAAAGTCAAGGCCCACTGGACTTTCTGCCTTTGCCGGTCCCCTAGTCCACCAATATTAAGTCATGAGAGGCAACAGTTCCTCCTTAAGACTCCCTGGTGCAGGGTCTGGGCCAGTAGAAGCTTGGTCTCAAGTCCACCCTCCAGTGTTCATTACAGACCACTGCCATCTGACTGCGCTCTAGTCCTGGCCTTGAGCTTGCTAGCAGAGCTTTCAAGCACTCTGTGTCCTCCATAGTAACTACTGTGTAAAAATGGACAGTTTGATCTGGGCTTTATTCTGAATTCTTGGGCATGTTCTTCCTGAAGCAGGTGAGACAGGGATGCTGCGTTCCTGTATACACACTGGTGCAGTTCTGAATGTCCCCACTCAGCGATTTCAGACAGTTCACAGGCCCCTTTCAAAGATCTCTGTGGGAACTGTATTCAAAAAAGAGTGATGTAGGCTATACTCTTTAATAAATTATTGAGAGTTTGCTTAAGTTTATTAAAAAAGCCTTATAAAAATTCAAAATATTTCAAACTGTCTTCAGTCATTCTCTTGGCTTCCTTACTTTGTACTCCAAAGTGCAGGAGGCAGAGCCCATGTTCCAGAGGTTGAGGGCCTGGAGGGAGCTAGCAGTCCCCTAGACCAGGGCTTATAGGATACAGCAGGTGGAAGACTTGGGTGCTGGGTCACCATTGCAGATTTCTGTGCCCACTGTGAGAGAAAACGGGGTGAATGGGGAGCCTTCGCCCTCCCGCTTTGTGTGCTCTCTCCCCTTCAGGGAAAGGGTGGAGTGCAGGTCTGGCCAGCCCAAGCAGGTTAAGTGGACCTGAGCTGTTCTTAGTGCTTCACCTCTCTTGACACCACACCAAGATTGCTCTCAGTCCTGGCCTCCCACAGCCCGGCTGCCTTCTTCATGCTGGTTTACCCCATGGCACAGCATGCAGGGAGTAACAAGGCCCAGACTAGGGAAGCCAGACAATGCATGGAGGCTCTGGTCTTGGTATGCTGACTTGTCACTGAGTCAGGCCCTATGACAGGACTGTGGGCACTGCAGGACTAACTCCTGTGCAGCTCACTAATTTTCAGTTTTGCTGTTTGGTTTCTGAGGGTGGCATGGGCATGTGGATGCAATTTACAAGCTACTTAGGGTTCGACTCCTCAGTGGTGGAAGGGAGCTGCTGAGAGTTCTTTGAGCCTGCCTCCCTTTACAAGGGCAGCAGTGCAGTTACTTGGAGAGACTTGAGCTCAGCCAGGAGCAGTGAGACCCTCCTGGCTCTGTCACTGCACAGGTGACCTCCCCACTGTGGACGGCATCCCCCGTGGGGCCTCTGGGCATGCACCCTTCCTTTCCCTAAGTCTCACAGCTTTGTTGGGGGTAAGCCGAGTCCCTGCCCCAGGCTGGCCAGGGCCCAGACCTTTCTTGGCCGCCACACTCTCTTCCTCCTCCTTCTCCTCCTCCAGGGCCTTCATTTTGGCCTCGTGCTCATCAGCAAGTGCTTTCCACTCCTTCCTGTTGTTCTGTAGTCGGTCAAACATGGGCAGGATCTCTTCATGGAAACGGGAGAACTCCTGGAGGAAACAGAAGCCACATGTGTGTCCCCTCTGCTCCTGGAGGGCTAGGATGGTGGTCTCCCTGCCCAGCCCCTGTGGATGGAGTTGAGGAAGGCAGAGGGAGTCACCCTTGCTGGACTGTGACCTTTGGCCATTTTAAAAGGACATGTCCATGTTGACCTGCTTGAGTGGTTGATCAGGGCCACTTCACCTAAAGCCAAATAGCACCCTTCTTAGAGAGGGGGGTGGGGCATTGCCTGGTCAGGGGGTCAGAAAGACCCCCACCAGGTCAGTGTCTTCCCAGTCCCTCCCTGTGTCCTCAGAGGCCCAAACAACAGAACTCAGGCCCAGCAGGGCATTGGGTCCCTGGCCACTGGGCAGGAACATGGCTGCCTTCCCATGTTCTGTAGGTCATGTGGGTAGGGCACACTAGCAGGGATGGGCAGACCCAGGCCCACTCCTGAGGGCTTACAGATACCCACAAAGGAGCCCATAGGCAAGTAGCAGTCATTACCCTGAAGACAGGTGCCCACCATTGTGCAAGGGCCCCACAGAGGCAAGGACCCTGAGGAGAGACCTTGTGGGGTGGGTTGGGGGGGCATTCTTGGTCATTCTAAGGATGGTTGGTGGCAGGTCTCATCCTCAGTGCAGGCATGAGTACCCGCCATGGCTGAGCAGGTCGGGGTGAGGCTGGAAGGGAGGTGTCCCCATGGGTTGCAGTCTGCACAAGCATTCCTCTTGCTGTGAGGTCACTGCTAGTCCCACCCACGCCCCCTGTGGGCTCCTGGCTGCTCTGTCAACACCCATGGCCCGGGGATTCCCACCTTGTACACGAACGTGCACACGAAGTCAATGAAGCCAACCTGCAGTTTGGGGAGCTCATCCGCCTTATTCCTGTCCATCATGGGCTTGTGGAGGAAGCAAAGACAGCTTACCCAGTGCCGTCTCCTCAGGCCCTTCAGGCCCCAGCCTGCACCCATCCCTACACTCTAGTGAACACATTCATGAGAGAGAATGAGCAGAGTCCAGGGGCAAAGGTGCAGCCCTTAGAGGGCCAAGCTCAGCTACCAGAGCTGGCCTGGAAGCAGAGAGCCAAGATGCCCCTCCTTGTCAGCTGCCCAGGCTGCCCCTTCCTACTTCTGAGCCTCTGACCCTCATGTGGGATACTGCTGGTTCATCTAAGGGTCTTTTGTCCACAGGGCGCTGTCCCCATTGTTGCCCTTATGCCCCAACTGCTGGCCTGTGACTAAGCTGACCAGAACCCAGATGTGCTGTGGAGCCTGTACTTGGCATGCAGCCTGCTTCAGACAGCCATTTGCGCTGGTTGAATCTGGCTTTGGGATCAGACTTCCCATCTTGTGCCATGGGGCTGAGCAGGGTGGCCAGGAGCCATCCTGTGCTAGCAGTGTGTCCTGACCGCACTGCACGTACCTTTCTTGCACGGATGCTGGTCTTGCCCTGGACTCTCACCCCGGCTTTCCCTGCCCTACACTGTCCCTGGGGCCATCCTGCCTGGCCGGGGAACATCTGGGAACTGCCTGTACTTGCAGTGGCTTCTGGTCCTGAGACCACCTCTATGTGGGTATCACCATGCCCTGCACTCCACCTCACCAGAGGTGAAGCCATCCATTCTCCTGTGGCACAACCACACACAGGAGGCAAAGACCTCAGAGTCCCTGTTCCCCAGCACCACAATGGGGTCTTGTCCCCTCATCAGGGCAGAAGCTTCTGGAAGCAACACTTACGATGGGCTGCTGATCCAAAACTGTCCTCTCCAAGTCACCTTGTTCCCAGAACTCAGCGGCCACCAGAAGAGCAACCTGGTGGCACACAAAGGCAGCGCAGTTGATTCTGTGCTCTTGGGCCCTGCCCTAAGGCTGCACCCCAGCCTGGGCCCTCACAAAGGTGGCATGGTGCAATTTCACCTGGAGCTTTCAGGCTCTGCTGGTTTAGGCACTAGGCACCCCCACTGCTGCACCCTGGCAGGCCCATGGCTGCCTTCAGCATGACTGCAAGCTGCATTCTCCCCCCTCTGAGGCTCCCCAGATGCAGACCCAGGGGCCCTGGAAGGGTGAGTTTGGGTCTGGCCAGCCAGGCCTGACCTTGCTCTGGACTTCCCAGGGCTTGGTGATGGCAGACAGGTCACAGGCAGTCATCATCATGGCCCTGCCGGCAGACAGAGCAGAGTCATGAGTTCTTGCTGCTGTCCTGGGCTCCTGAGATGGCCTGGGAAAGGCGCTAGTCCTGGGGCACCGGATCGAAGATGAAGGAAGGGAAGCTGAGAGTGAAGTGAGGGCTGCTAAAGGCCAGAAACCAAGGATATCCCATTTGACCCTAGATCCTGCACTGGCTCCTCCAAACCCAGCAGTGCTGTCCCTGAGGGTCCTCTCCCAGGTCTGCAGGAGGGAGTGCGCTCACATGACTATCTCCTTCCGTGTCGTCTCCAGGGACAGGTACTCCACCCAGCTCTTCTTATCTGTGTAGTTCTTGGACTCATCCACGATCTTCTGGAACATTGTCCTCTTCCTGGACACAGGAAGGAGGAAGGGCAAATGGTGGCAAGTCCCGCACCAATATGCCCCCGCTCCTGCCCCTGCCATCCTGGGGTGGGTGTGCACTTGAAGTAGAGGGCCAGGTCCGTGGCGATAATGGCGATGTCCATGAGGTGGATCACGTGCTCATGCTGCCGCCGGTTCAGGTTCTGGTAGATGTTCAGGCTCTGTGAGTGTCAGTTGGTGCAGAGTCACTGTCAGGCTTGCACAGGGCCCTTGGCTGCAGCTCTCAGGCTGGGCACCTCCTCTGCCCCAGGCTCCTGTGTACTTTGCCAGGCTTATGCCTGCTCCTGCTCCTTGGGAGGGCAGCCCCCTTCCCTCCCAGCTTTCTACCCTCCCTGTGGACATAGGGAGAAGCTCTGAGGCAGCTTCTGCTGTGGCTATAGGCTCTGGTTCTAGAAGGCCTTGCACCTCACTTCACAGGGAGAGTCCTGGGTCCGTTGCCCTAGTACCCCAAAGCCCCAGCCCTGCCCCACTGGACACCTTCTGTGAACCTGTCCTGGCTCCTCACATAGCCACAGGTCTCTTGCAGCCAAACCCACCCTGACCCACCCAAGCCCTGTGGGTCCCAGGAGCCAGTGAGGGGCCAACCTCCTCTGCCAGCAGGAACTTCCCAAACTCCAGGTGGTGCCGCTCCAAGATGGAGGAGCCGTGAAGCTTGGCTAAGGGATTCTGGGATCTGTTACAGAGTATATTCAAAACGCAAGCAGTCAGAAGGGCAGTGGGCCAGGCCAGCTGTGCAGATGACCCCAGGAGGTTGACCCCAGGAGGGTGACCCACGGCTGTGCCAGGCACCTACTTCATCTGGTACAGGTTGTTGGTGCCTCGGTGGTCAATGTCATGGCACAGGCCTGCTGTGACCATGGCGAAGGCTTCCAGGTCAGTGTAGTAGCTTTTCAGCTTGCCTGTCTGTGGGGGCATGTCCATGCCTGGGTCCTGTTGCTGGCCCAGCTCTGTGCTCCAGTCAGGCCAGGGCAGGGGTATCTGTGGGCTGGACCCCCTCCTGCTCCCCTGCCCAGGGGCCCTCCGCCCACAGCCTGGCTGGGTAAGCACTGGCGGGAGGGTGTGGGCTGCCTCCTTCCCTTGGCCTAGGGAAGACTCCCACCCCAGGAACCAGGCAGGTGGGAATGGCTGTGGTGCCCTGCCCACCCTGCCCTGTCCACACACCATGAGCAGTGTGAACATGGTCTGGGCCACGTTGAAGCCGTGGCGCCAGTTGTGGTAGGTGATTCTCCTGTAGGCTTTGCTGACAGAGAACAGGAACCGCACCAGGACCTGGGGCAGAGGACATGCAAGTCTTTGATCAGCATTGAATCCCCAAACCTCATGTGTGAAGGCTGGTCCCCTGAGCCTCCCATCCCCCTAGTTCCCAGTGGAACTGCCTGACCTTCTTGGGTACCTGCAGGGGTGGTGGGAAGCCTGAGCTGGGTGGGAGAGCTAAGTTGGCTGCAGCCATTGGGAGTTGGTGCCTTGGCCTATGGCCCAGCCTGAAACTGGGGAGGGGACCTCGGGGAGACCCTAAGAATCAGTTTTAGGTGTGGATATTTGAATAGACCAGATATGTGGTCTGTGGACAGAAGGGTAGGGACTCTGCAGGCAGTTATCACTGGGGCTCAGAGGAGCCTCTTGCTTCCCTTGTGATATTTAGGGTCAGAAAATTATTTGGGAATATTTTTTATTCTGTTAGTATTTTCTATAAATTCTTCTTTTGTGTTTTCCCTTAGTATTTACTAAAGCTTCTTCCCAAAAAAGACAGCCTGTGGCTCCTGTTCTCTGAGGAGCATGAGGAAAGGTGATTGACTCCCTCATCTGGGCTGTGGGAAGCAGGTGTGGAGCTAGATGCAGGACAGAGCAAGAAAACTGCAGGTGGAGCAGAATCGTGGCCCAGAGCTGAGAGAGCAACCCCTTCCCCCGAGGGCCCGCCTGTGGCCAAACCCAAGGGACACTAGGTACTTTCTTCTTGGGTGAGGAGCTGCTTCCATTCTGCACCCCACGCCAACTCACTACTGCTCAGGGATGCACCCAATGACAAGGTTGCCTGGACTCTTACTAGTCCATCCTCCCATCATCCATCTGTCCACCTGCCCACCCACCAACCATTCATCTGCCAACTATACCCTCATCACTCATCGTGCGTTCACCCACCCACCCACTGGCCCTTCCATTGTCCATACTCCATCCACCCACTCACCTACTTTTCCACTGGTCTGTCCATCACCCACCCCCACCCCGCACATCCATTCATCCATCTGCCCATCCATTCATCTGTTCATCTCTCTACCCAGTTATCCATCCACCCTTCCATCCAGGCAGCCTCATCCACACATTCTCCATCTGTATACATCCATGTTTTACAAGAAAATGTCCCCAAAACTTCCTGGGACACTGATTACCACATTCTACTCACCTCCTGGAAGATCTGGGAGCCCCAACCACACCCCCCACCTCCTGGAGATCAGGGATCCTCAACCATGCCCTCTCACCTCCCAGGGGATTAGGGACCCTCAACCATGTCCCCACCTCCTGGGGGATCTGGAACTTGCGGACCACGCCCAGCTCATAGTACATCTGGATGCCACACTTGACCAGCTCCAGCTCAGTGCACTCCAGGTCAGAGAAGTGGAACTCATAGATGTCAAACTTGGTGGGCCCTGGCAGCTCTTCCTTCTGCAGGGGGGTTGTGAGCTGAGGGAGGCAGGCCCACCAGCCTTACTTGCTCCCCATCCCTCCTCCTCTCAGAACCCTCTCTCCAGCTAGATGCCCTGGGCATCTCTACTGTGATCTTCAGCCTGTGGCCTGGGATGCTCACATCCCCCTAACTCAGCCCGTCCTCCCTCTCCTCCCACCCAGCTGAGCAGACATAATGATGTTGGGGAGGCAAACTAGCAAACACAGAGATGTGTGCAGGAAAAGATAAGCACACATGGATAGAGGAGGTAGGCATAGGCACGTATATGCAGACTCATGGCAGACACTTTCACACAAGCACAGGTGACACAGACACTGGGGACAGTCATAACTTGTCAAGAATGATCACATGCTCCAAGACCACACAGTGGTAAATCACACAGATGAAAGAGCTGGAGGTGTCACACGACTGCCAGGGTGATCTGTGATGTTCTCTGGGAGACACACAATCATGTGTTTGTGTGTGCTGGCCCTCCTCTAGGGGCAGCACAGATGGACACTTGGTCCAAGTCATGCCTGCAGAGACTAAAGCGTGGACAGTTCTGGAAGCACAGAGGAGACAGGCGGGCATACAGATGCACTTGGCAGTGCAGATGTCAGGTTAGCCCCAGCTGGATGTGAGCTCAACACACTGGCCAAGAAAGATGCAGAGCCAGGGTCCTGTAGACAGGTGTCTACTGAGGAGTGCAGACACACCCGACCACAGGCCCATGTAGATGGCAGCCAACACCCTGAGATGGCATCCTGTCCCAGGGGAACTCCTCTGCTGGCAGGAGCTACCAGCACCCACTGAGGAGCAGAGACAGGTCCTCACCAAGATTTTCCCCAGCTCATCCTCCTCACAGTCAGCAGGCTCCTTTCCCAGGCGTTCCCTCGTTGGCTAAAGGGAGCAACAGGCAGGCCATGGGAGAGAGAGATGGCACTGCTCTCACCCCTTGAGTGAGAGAGTGACCACATCACCTTCACACATGAGCACATTGGACAAAGGGACCTCTGAAAACTGATGGGCAGCCATCTCCTTGGGCCAGGGTACCCTGGATTCCAGACAGATAGGCACCCCCATGGGAGGGAGCAGGTGCTTGAGAGCCCCAGTGTGTGTGACTGTGTACATGTGCAAGATTGTGTGTGTGTGTGTGTGTGCGCGCGCACGTGTGCACCACTCACTCTCCTGCCTCTTGGCACTGATCTCAGCACTCTGCATGGATGACAGATGGAGCCTCGCGTGATAGGCAGGAGGGCATTGGGCACACCCATCTGCAGCTGAGCCCGTGGCATTGGGCAGATCCTATGGCTGGGCAGGCAGTATGTAGGTGCAGGGCAGGTCCCGGAGCTGGACCAGCAGTGTGTGGGTCCCGGAGCAGGTCCCAGGGCAGGTGCCAGGGCAAGTCCTGGGGGAGGTCCCTGGACAGGATGGGCAGTGTGTGGGTGCTGGCGCAAGTCCTGGGGCAGGTCCTGGGCTGGGCGGGCAGTGTGTAGGTGCAGAGGCAGGTTCCAGGGCTGGCTGGGCTGGCAGTGTGTGGGGCCCTGGCCTAGGCAGGCAGTATGTGGATACTGGGGCAGGTCCTGGGGCAGGTGCCAGGCCAGTGCCTGGGGTCGGCCCGGTATGCGTCCCCAGCTGGGCTGCCTGCCTCCCTGTGCAAAGGCACTGTGGAATGCAAGTTGCGGTACCAGTATCATCTGGATCTCGTCCTTGTCACATCTCACGTGGTATAGAACCATGTCCTGGGCGATGTCTCTGCGGTTCTCCAGCTTGTTCACCTTGTCGTAGGTGTCTGTGTTCAGCACCGACCAGCCCAGGAACTGTGTCAGCGACTGGAGACAGCAGAACAGTGCCACCCACCTCTCCGAGCCCCCTGAGAGCCCTGCTGACCATTCAGTGGGCAGGTGCCTGGCCACCTGCTGCACAGCCAGCGCCTCCCAGTGGGGCCTTCAGGGACAAGGTCTCGCAGTCTTCCCTTATCCGCACTCTCCCTGCCCTAGTGCTGGGGAGATGCCGAATGCAGGGAGGCACCCCACTTGCGGGCATGCCATACGTCACGCAGGGCCCCTCTGCTGGTTTACCTCCATGAGGACTTCATCCTGCTCGTCAAAGGGCTTCCCGTCTTTTCTGTTGTAGAAGGTCGCCACCCCCACAATCTCCTCCTTCTTGTTGACGATGGGCATGGAGAGCACATTCTTGATGAGCCACCCAGAGTCATCCAAGGGCCCCTCCTGTAGGGGCATGAAGAGCCGAGAGTGGCCTTGGGTCTGGCCAGGCCAGGCTCTTGTCCAGGGAGAGAGCCTTATTTTGCCACCCTCAGGCCTGGAGCCAGGCTCCTTGCTGACTCTTCACCCCCCACCTTGTCTGAGGACCTGGTGTCTATGGTCTTTGTGTCATGATTTTTCCAACTAGAGGAGGGTATTTTCCCAGGAGGGCTGGCTTCATGGGCACGTGAGGGTGGTAGTCCCACAGAAGCCCCTCTCAGAAGGCCCCAGGCTGCCCTGCTGTCAATGTTGTCCACGACTGCTGGACATGGGCCTCACACTTCCAGTTTGCACTGGGCCCTGCGTATCATGTAACTGGTCCTGTCTGCTGTCCCAAAGACACTGGGCCTGGATGGTGGAATAGGGACTGTAGGCTGGTTCTTACGGGAGGCGTTGAGAGACAAAGCATGTTCCCATCAGTCCATGTGACCTCCCCAGAAAGAGCCTGCCCTGCCCGTGGTCCCCAGATGAAGACATAAAGAGCAGAGAAGTGCTTGCTGGGCTTCAGCCTGGCCCAGCTGAACCCACATAGCCCATCCAGTGAGCCCAGACAGGATCAGCTGAGCCCAGGCAGGATTGGCTGAGCCCTGCCAAGATAAGCTGAGCCCAGTGGAGCCAAGACAAGACCAACAGAGCCTCAGCAGAGCCCAGCCCACCTGCAGATCTGAGAGCACAAATACATGCTTCTCATCAGCCACTAGGACTGAAGCAGTTTTTTAAGCAGCAAGAACTAAGTCCGCCTATCATTTCTGAACTAAAATGCTTTCTTTCCTATGTGAAACACACACTTTCCATCAATGACTAGACAGATACCTGAAACTTGAACATTTCATCAGTGGAGGTGTTCATGATGTTACAGATCTGGAAAAGGATCAGAATTGGTGTCACTTGGAGCAGCTGCATGCACACTGATTCTGACAGCACTCACCAGCCCAGCCTTGCTTGAGAGAGGTGAACTTCTTAACTCAGCAAAGCAAAAGGGTGGCAGGAGGGACAGGGGTGGGGGAGGCAGGGTATGCAAGCATCAAGCACCAGCAGGCACAGGTCTGGGTCCAGGGTTACAGCACTCACAAAGCCACTTTCTGCCACATAGGTTGGAAGGCCGCTGGCCAGGGCCCAATGATCATCTGGGGGTGTGCTGGGGGAGGGAAGCAAAGGATCAGATGGATAGACACTTGAGTTTTTGGTTGTGAAGGCAAGTGACTGTTCACATCATGCCTTTCTCTGAGCTCATGTGGAGGTGGGAATGGGGCTGGGAACCTGGTGAGAACTGGAGGAGGCCAGAGGATGAGGTTCGTCTCACTCTGTCATGCTGGGGACTCTCACTCTGCAAGGACTGCTCCCTGTGCAGAGGAGCTATGCATAGCTCTCAAGCTGTGGCTTCAGTCAACCTCCTGGGACTCAGTGTCAGCCACCTGTCCTGCAGTCCTGGCCAAAATTACTTGGGCCTGGTACCCAGATCCTTGTGCCTGTTTGGAGCCTGGGGTGGGGTCTTGTCAGGCCTATGGGTCATAGGGTCACTGACCACACAATGTAGGAGTGAAGAGGGTACCCCCTCCCCAGTCCCTCTAGCCTGAGCTCTGTACTGAACTTCTTGAGGGTGAGAGGCCAACCTTACCTCTGGGGTTCCATCTGAGACTGCTGGGCTGGCCAACCAAGAGACCCTTCCCACTGACCTCTAAGCCACCTACACAGCTTACCTGATCCCACTGAATGTCTACTCTGGATGTCCAAGTGCTCAGGCTGGCCACTCCCTCCTCACCTCCCAGGTCCCTCCACGCTGGCTCTGAACAGGGAGGTAGCTGCCCTGCCCAAGTTTCAGGGCCACAGACCAGGTGGGAACTCATTGCTCCAAAGGCTGGGCCTGGTCTGGGGGCCCCATTGATGCTGATGCTGCAAGAACCCGGCACTTACGGAATGACCTTGATGTCCTCCTTGCCATGGAGGATGTAGTCGATGACTTTGTAGAAGACGATTTCCTGAGAACCAAAACACAACAGGGTGGGGTTCTGGCCCAGCTCCTCGAGAGGGGAGGGAGCCAACACCCTACCCAGACATGCATGTGCACAGCACACACGGGTGACAGGTACACACGTCCACAGACACATGCCCCAAGCAAGTGTTTCACACTCACTTTCACATGCCCGCACCCGGCATTTCACCTTGGGTGCCTGGTCAGGGATACACATTGCACACTTGACTTAGAGCCAGCTTCCTCTGTCCCCCTGGACCCTGAACACCACTTGGCCACATGTGTGCGTGTGTCCTATGAGGGGACATGCTGGTGAAGCCATCCCACCCTGGGGCAGGCAGGCTGCAGTGGGGAGATGGCAGGCAGGCAGGCGGGTAGGAGTCCCCTGCTCCACTGCCCTCTGGAGTCGGAGCCAGGGAATCCAAGCTATGAGCTGGGTGTGGCCCTGCCACCACCACTCACCCGGCCATCAGGTGTGCGTGGGCCTGAGTATGGCTGGGCTTCTCCCATCAGCACAGGCCACACATCAAAAAATTCCTGGGCAGAGGAGAAGAGAGGAGACAGTCATCCTGGAGCTGGGTCAGGCTGGGCAGGAGGGCTCCCGAGAGCACCAGGCCTCACCTTCTCTTTGGTCATGTCCAGGAGGCCCACAGAGTACCGGTCACAGTTCAGATAAGCCCGCACTGTGTAGAAGGCCTTGTGGAACTGCCTCTCGATGTCTGTCAGCTCCTCAAACACCTTGTTGGCTGACCAGAGCAGCACCTGGAGGGGGTGGCACACCTATGGACCTGCAGCCCCCAGCTGTCTGGCCATGGCAGCACTGGGGTCGACTCATACCTGGTACACAGAAGCACACGGACATCTGACCACAGAGCCTGGGAGGACACTGATCCCTGTATGCAACCCAGGGTTTCATCTGAGCATAGAATTCTGTTTCCTGACCCAGAGGCACCCAGGGATCCACAGGGTGACAAGGTCTCTGGGTTTTGGTCATGCCATGCACTGCCCAGAATTGGCCTCACATTTGGTTAATGAGTGAAACTTCAGAAGGAGGAGAGAGTGAAATTTGAAATTAATTGCTCTGGACTTGCAAGACAAAAATCTGGTGGCTGTGCCTCCCACTGCCTACTCTGCAGTTGGCCTCGGGGAGGCTGGGGTTTGAAGATGTAAAGTCACTGGACAAGAGCCTGTGTCTCAGCACAGGGGAGATGGGTTGCTGATATGTTCCCTCTGAGCATGATTGCTTGGCCTCTGGCTCCCTTCCTCAGCCCAGCTGGCATGGTTCAGAGATGTGAGTGAAGCCTAGCTCCCAACCTCCTTCACACTGCGCATCTCAGCCTCCTTATTATCTGTGAAGGTGCCTGGGTGTCTCCTCTCCCCAGCGCTCAGCCTTTGCTACACGGGCTCCGCTGTGTCCAGGGATGCCCGTGCCTCCCACACTCAACCCCCTGCACCAGAACTGCTAGTCAACAGCCCTTGGCTCCACAGCCAGCTCTCCCACCCTCTGAAGCTAAGTGTGACCTCCTTCCACCTGTACCCATCACACTCAGACACAGCCACAGGAGTGAAGGAAGCATGGATTCCTGCAGCACTGACAGCAACTGAGGGATGAGTCCAACCACCCACCCCAAAGTTCACAGGGAAGAATGCAGACACCCTATGCACTGAGGAGAAGGACATACCGCCACCCACGGGAAGACAGACATGCCAGGCCACTGTGCTGGTGGGGACACTAGGAGGAGGCGCTCTGGTTGCCTCTCACTCCCAGAGTGGTGCGGGAGACAGTGCAAAGGGACGCTGCACCCTGGGGAGGGCACCACCCCTCTCCCCTGCCCTGGAGGAAGGAAGTGTTCCACCTGCAGCTTCCTCCTGTCCAGCACCCCCAGGCGCAGCGATGTGCGATCCTCTCCCTCTCCTCAGGGGCCAGCCCGTCAGTGCTGCGTGTCCCACCTCCTCCATCAGCCCCTCCTCTTTCTCAAACCGTTCTTCTGTGTGCCTTCTGGGATCCCACACAGGAGCCACATTCCCCTCACCCATGCTTCTGCTCTTCTCATGGGGTGATGGTGCTGACCCTCTGCCTCCAGCATCCTCCAGGCTTGCTTCCTCTTGGCTCTGGCTGTGGCAACTGGTCTGCCTCATCCATGGCTCTCTGGCCTTGACTGCTCCAGTACCATCCCCCTTGGTGCCCTGCTGCCCTGGTGCCTGCTGCAGGCACAGGCCTGGTCAGTCCAGTCCTAGGGTAGTGAGTCTAGATGAAGACTTTTTCTAACAGTTGAATATGAAGCACTCTCTTGTAGCTACAGTGCCTACTGTTCTGTCGAATCTTGTTGCGGTGACAGATGTGTCAGAATGTCAGGTGCATTTTTACTGTGCATCTGACCCTTCATGGATGGCTATGGGAAATGGGCTCCTGGAACCTGGCCCCACCCCCACCGCTCCACAGGGAGGGGCTTTGCTGACATGGCCCCACCCACCTTCCCCCTAGCTGGACTTGTATGTAGGGACTGCTCCCACCCCATTTGGGGCTCTGCATAGGCTCTGTCCTCCATCCTCAGAGGCCTGTGCCAGGGCTTATCATTCTGTTGTTTCAGCCTGATTTCCCAGGGCCTCCCTGATGATCCCCTGGTGCTCCCCCACAGCGCCTGTCCCAGCATGGGGGTGCTGGACAGGAGGAAGCTGCAGGTAGAATACCTCCTTGCCTGGGGGGGGGGGCAGGGGTTAGGGCTGGTGCCCCACAGGGTGCCTCTCTGTGGTCTCCCACTAGGCCGCATTTCCATGGAGTCAGGATGCCTGGTTTGTTCATGGCCAGAGCAGGCCTCACACTCAGTGCCTAGAAGCGGGTGCTGCCTGAGTGGAAGGGTAATCCAGCAGCTCTAGGGCCAGCAGCCTGAGTCCAGGTGCTTGTAGCAGCAGCTCCCGCGTGGCTGTCTGCACAGGCCTTAGAAGTTGGGGTGGTCAGCCACCTGCTGCCGGAGAATCTTGGCCCTGGGGAGGAGAGCCTCCAGCAGAACTCAGTCCAAGAGCTGACCCTGTCCCTGATGGCAGGGGTCAGGATGTAGTGCCACCTCCAGCTGGCTGTGTGCCTCAGAAGGCGTCCTGGCTCTGGCCGGTCCCCTGGTGTAAAACCCACAGTGGTGATGGGCTCTCAGGATGCTGGGAGGACCTAGCCAGCCTTCCAGGTCGCCTGACTCAGGAGTCCAGTGTGGACCTAAGAGTGTGTGAGTCGCTGTGTGTCTGTCCCCCGAGCTTCCAGGCCAGGACCACACCTGCACAGGTGTCCACAGGTGCCGGCCATAGCTGTTGACTCTCCTGTTGGAGTAAGCTCAGCCTGGCTGCATGTCTGACTTTGGAGCCACCGGCTGTCAGTCCCCCAGGTGTGTTCCCACAGGGAGAGGGGTAGAAGGAGCTCACACTGCAGGTAAGGGCCAGACTTCTCTCCCACCCCTGTGCAGGGTCTCCTGTCACCCACACTCTCTCCTGGTCCCTGCTGCCACCAGCACCACCTTTGTTCACCAGCGTCATGGTGCCCAGTGAGGGAGGCCACCTGTCCAAGTGGTCTGAACCCAGGCAGCCTGTCCCCGGTCTCTGCCTCACCCTCCTTGCTTTTGTCTGACTTTCCAGGTAGTGCCTGTGCACACAATGAGGGAGGTGCAGCTTCTCCCTTCAGAGCACAGCTGGCACATCTACACACGTTTCCCACTGCCGATGACTGACCGAGTGCACGATGAACTTCATCTTAGCCACTGCACTGTGTCCAGTGCTCCAGCCATGTGCAGCACCTTCTGTGAGGCCTTCCTGGGGAGCTGTCACCAGGTGGCCCCTCTCTCCCTGCTGGGGGACACTGCCTGCTAGGAGTTCAGCATCTCAGTCCTGTGTGAGTTTTGCTCTCCTCTGTGTCTGCACAGCCTTGATCCAGTCCTCTGATTCCCCACACCGGCCTCTCTGTCCCCGTGTCTCCGGGATGAGGCGTGTCTTCACCCATGCTCCTTGGCTGGCTGCAGGAGAGGTCTGCCTGAGGCCAGTGCCGGGGACTGCCAGTCCCAGGAGGGCGAGGCATTCGAGCCTCAGCTTTTTTCAAGGATGCTTTGAACCCATATTCTTATTGCTTGACTTCAAAAGGTAGGAAACTTTCCCCATTGTCTTCTTCTTGTTTTATAATTTCAAGTCTGTGATCCATTTGAGTTGATTCTTGTATAAGAGCTGGGAAGGTTCATTTTCATTTCTCTGCATGTGGATAGCCAGTTTTCCTGGCACCATTTATTTCCATGTTGTAAGTTCTTAGCATCTTTTTGAAAACCAATCAATTTGGGTTTATTTCTGGACTCCTATTCCATTGGATGTGTCTATGTTGGCAGCATGCTGTTCTGATCACAATGTGACCAGCTTTGTAAGACATTCAGAAATCTGGGAGGGTGATACCTCCACTTTTGTTCTTTTCAGTCAGGCTTGCTTTGGCTGTCTGTGGTCTTTTGTGGTTTCCTGTGAGTTGTAGGGTTGTTTTTCTATTTCTATGGAGAATGACATTAAAAATTTGAAGTGGATTGCATTGAATCTATAGATTGCTTTGGATAACAGACATTTAAACTATGTTAATTCTTCCAACCCATGAACATGGGATGTCTTTCCATTTATTTGTGTTCAATATTTTTCATCAATATTTTATAGTTTCCAATATGCAGATTTTTCACTTTTTTGGTTAAAATCATTCCTGAATATTTATGGATGCTATTGGAAATCAAATTGTTTCCTTAATTCCTTTTACAGTGTACTTTTATAAGTTGATTTTGTATCCTGCAAAATTTCTGAATTTGTTTATCAGTTCTAACAGTCTACATGACATAGGACTGAAAGGGTTTTGGTTTTTTTTTTTTTTTTGCATGTACTAAAATAGTATAGGCTACAAAATAAAAATAGAGATATAGGACTTTACCAAATTCCAAATTAAAAAGCCCCTTTCTCAAGAGAAGATGTACAAATGGCCAACCTATATATGAGAAAATGCTCAACATCTCTAGTCAGATGCAAATTAAAACAACAATGAGATATCACCATTTGTCGAACTGGCTATTTTGAAAATATGAAAGATAAGTGCTGATGAGGATTCAGGAAAAGGGAGCCGACACATTGTTAATGGAACTGCAGATCAGGACAGCTGTTTAGAACTCAAGGCAGAGGTTCCTAAAACACTGAAAGGGAAGTACACTGAAAGGTCCAGCAATCCCATTTCTGGGTATTTACCCAAAAGGCTTGAGTCAGTATGTTGAAGGGATGCAGCGCTATTCATGGTAGCTAAGAAATGGAACCCACCTCTGTGTCACAGGTGAAACTCTGAGTGAAATGGGTTCAGGGACAGATGCTGCACCATCTTGCTCATGTGGAATCTGGGAAGGCTGAGCTCAGCCAAGTGGAGAGCTGGGTGGGTGGGGTGGGGAGCAGGCTGTAGCACAGGTTCCAGTTCCTGGGAGCAGTGGCTCAGGTGGTGCTTCTTAGAGCCGGCGGCTGACCCCTCGGTGAGCCCTGCAGGTCTCAACACAGTGAGATGATCCCACATGTCCGCTCCAAGAAGAAGCAGGGAGTATCTGAGGTGCTGGATGTGCTAGTTGGCCTGGGCCTTCTCTCCGCTACGAGAGTGTGGAAGTAGCACGTGAACCACAGGTGTGCAGTTGACTTGTCAACCAAAAGACAAGTCTTAAGAAAATGTTGGAAATGTTCAATCAAGTGCAGCACCAGGGAGGACAAGGGGCTGTGGTCAAGGGACAAGGGTCCTCCTGCTAGTGGCTCATGGCTTCCTGCTGGCCCAGGCCTCTTCCCCTCTCCAGGAGTGGTGAGCCCTGTTACCATGAGCCTGTGCCCCCCATCCCCAGCAAACCCACGCCCATCAACACCTGGTAGCCCTGTAGGACTCAGCCCCATGAGATCCCACCTACCATGGGGACTGTCTGTCCCCAGCAGAGCCCCACCAGCAGGAGGCAGTCATTATCCAAGGTATGCAGAGTCTCCCTAAGAGTTAAGACATCATGGCGGATTCCAGAAGGCCCTGCTCAGAGGCTCCCTGCTGCTTCCTGATTTCTGAACTCCCACTTGTTCCCAGTGAGTCCCTGGCGCGGAGGCTGCTGGGCTCTTCCATGCCTGTCCTGGTATGCTGTGTGTGCCCACAGGCCTCCGCATGAGCCATCAGGCCCAGACACACAGAGGGTTGGCTATTGGCCACAGACTGCACCCACTGGGCCTCATTCAGTCTTTGGAGGTGATGGGCAGTGGGAATTGTTCAATGGAAAGTGACCAGGAGCTGGTGTAGTAGGACAGAGAGGTGTTCCCAGGTCCAGGGCCAACCCTGTGGCTTCCTTTGTTCTGTTGGCTCTGAACAGAGTGGTCAAGGAGCTCTTCAGAAGGAGCTCAGCTGGGAGGGAGATGGGCAGGGGGAGCACCTGCAGGGCCTGTGGTGCTACCAGCAGTGGGGAGGAGCAGAGTGAGCTCCAGCTGACCATAAGTGTGGAGGCCAAGCGTCTATCTTGTGCTTCCACAGTATGGCCTGCAGCCTGAGAGGCTGCGGGAGCTGCAAGGTCTGTGATTCCTGCCTAATTCACTTGCTGCCCGGATTAGGGATGGGGAACCACCCACAGAACAGGGGACACGGACCCTGTGGCTTGCTCTCTGATGCAGGGTGGTCTGGGGTCAGTGCTCCTGGTAGAGTGGCCCAGGCTACAGAGGGGGCTGCAGTCATGTGCAGACAGGGGCCAGGCTGCAGGGGAGCCCCAAGGCCCAGCAACAAGACCCGAGTTGTAAAGTGTGGCTCTGACTGCTGCGGGGTGGACTGGTAGGGTGTTGGACGAGAGGGATGCTGAAGCACAGGGGCAGGGAGGGACTGGAAAGGCAGGAGGTAGGGCAGTGGGGTGGGACTGGTTGTAGACCTTCCAGATAGAGAATATTCAGGGTCCCTGAGATGTGGCTCCTCGTGGGACGGTGCCCTGGTGAGACCCTAGAGGGTATGTGAAGTGGGGCAGCCCTTCACAGCCCCAAGACGGCCCCCACAGTGGCACCTGGGGCGTGTGGTGGCTGTGTCTTGGACAGGGTGTCAGGGGCCCAGCAGCCTCCTCACTCCTGGCAGTGTCTTCTGTCCAGGGCCAGGGTTGCTGGACTCAGGACACTCACTTATGGCATTTCTATGCCTGGACAGTGAATTCCTGGGCTGTGTCTGCCAAGGTGCCCCCAAAAGCAACTGTGCTTTTCCACAGAGATCAGAGACTTTTGGGGAGCCAAGCTGGACGTGCCCATGGCACGAGAACCTGCAGCCCTTGGGGTCTCCAGGTTCGTTTTGTGGGGGAATAAACACCTCACGAACATTGCAACTGTGTTTTATTTACGTTTTCTTTGTGGTGCTGGGGATGGATCCCAGAGCCTTGCATGCTAGGCAGGCCTCTGCCACGGAGCCGCACCTCAGCCTGCAGCCGCTGTTGAGGTTATCAGGGTGCGGGCCAGACTGAAACGACTTAGGCCCATGGGGATTGAGGACTCAGCACCTCCCAACTCCCGCCCAGGCCACAGACACAGTGAGACCTGCAAACGGGGACCCAAGCCTGACCCGCGGGGCAGGGGACGAGGTGGTGTGTGGACCATGTGGGAGGCAGGGGGAGCCAGGGCCCCATCCCAGTCTTGGGACCATGCCTGTTTCTATTTCCGGGATCCTGGCAGGTCCTTTAGGTGAAGACCTCCTGACTGTGCAGAGGGAGAGGGAGCCAACTGGACGGGGCGAGGGTTCCCATGACAACCACCACCTGGTCTGAGGGCGCTGTGAGCAGCCCCCTCCAGCCCTCCTGTCTCACTCAAGGGAGGAGAAAGACACTTGGAAGACTCTCAGCCGAGGGATACTGCATGGGCGATTCACCCAGTTCTTGCACGAGTTTCCCATCTCCCGGGCTCAGGCTTCATCTTAATGGCAGAGGGCAGGTGGGTGAGCGTCAAGGCTCAGATCCATTTAAGAGAATGGCACCTAAAGCTGCTCCTTAGAGGAGATGCATCCTGCTGCCTTTCTAACAGTGGTCCACTTCACCTTTTAAACATAATTCTGAGGCTTATTTTTAAAACGGCCATATTTTCCTTCATCTCTTCTCCCTCTCCCCCTCTGACCCAGGGGCAGGGAATAAGATCTCCTTGAGTTATGTGTGCTCCACAGGAGGAGAGGTCTGCTAGAGGGTCCAGGAAGTGAATATCTCCCCAGATTAGCAAGTGAATCCTAACAGACTACCAGGGCGCTCTGGGACCCCCGTGAGGGCACACCTGGAATGTAGCCTTTGAATAGCTCCTTTAAAAGCCCCCTGTTCTGACAGGCATGGTTGGCACACACCTGTAATTCCATTAGCTCAGGAGGCTGAGGCAGGAGGATCATGAGTTCAAAGCTGGCTTCAGAAAAAGCAAGATTCTAAGCAACTCAGTGAGATTCTGTCTCTAAATAAAATACAAAATAGGGCTAGGGGTGTGGCTCAGTGGTGGAGTGCCCTTGAGTTCAATCCCTGGTACCAAAAATAAAAAGCCCCCTGTTCCCCTGATGGGCAGAATCACAGCCTCTGGGACAGGAGTCCCCTGTTTCTCCTTTGCTAGCAAAGCAATGAAACTTATTTTTCCTTTTCCTCAAAACCGTGTCCTCATTATTGAATTGGCATCAAGGACAGGGACTGAGATTTCAGTTACACCTTGTTGTGGTGGCCTCCGAGCCACACACAACCTTCTTCTCAGAGGAAGCTGCCATCCCTGAGGCCAACAAAGGACCTAAAATCCAAAGTGTATCAGAAATGGATCGGCAACACGAGGAAGGACCCCAACAAGCGCCACAGCGATGAGGTGATTCTGTGCAAGGACCAAAGCAGGAAAATCTGTTCTCATGCTTGAGAGAGGAGTACCTCCTGGGCGGTCAGAACATCCTGGAGGTTGTGTGAGTGTGAGTGCCTTGAGAAATACAAGATCACCCCCAGGAGAACAGGAGGGGGTGTGCAAGTCACCATTAAGGGGGCTGAGCAGAGAGCAGGGCCCAAGTCATAAGAAACCTCCGGTAAAGTGGGTGGGTGCACAAGGGAGATTCATTACAGGAGATAACGGGGAGTAAAGACCCAAGGCCTAGGGACAGGGAAGGACAGCAGAAGGTCCCCTGTGCACAGTGGCGATAGTGGGAGTGAGACTGACTCCATGAAGCACCAATGGCCACGTGGACCTGGGTTTCCACGTCCACCCTGGTACAGACTGCGTGCCCAGCATTCCCAGCGCAGCTCTGCTGAATGTCTAGTCAGGGTGTAAACATTTGTGACAGGCTGTCTTTTAATTTCCAGAGGGTTAACTGTAATAGAGACTTTAATAAACACCTGCAGCATACTAGATCTCCTACCTGTGGAGATCTAGTACCTTCTTAAAAGCTACAAGGACTCTGCTTCCTGTCTGCTTTGTGTATATGTGCACACCCTTGTGTTGTGTGTTGTGTCTGCATACCTGCTTGTGTCCATATATCATGAACATAGTATCAATTATAATTGAGTACTTATTAATTTAATTAATGGATCCAAATACCTTTTTAGTTCATGGGACTTAAATAAAGTTCTAACAAAAAGGGTTGACTTAAATTGGTCAGGACAAAGATACTTTTGAAACTACTAGCCCATATATATTTTTTTTCCTAGTTGGCCAGTCAATCAGAATGTTGGTGAATAAGAAGAGTCAATGGTCAGCAATCAGAAGTGATGGGCCCCAGCTGAGTTCTTGTTCAAATGCAGAGACCACACCTGGAGCCCAACCAAACTCAGGCTAAAGGACACAGCCCATAGCCTCGATGACTTTTTCCATGCCCCTTTAACAGATGTGACCAATGCGCACACCCCAGAACCATACACCCCTAAGCTGGAACCCCTACTTGAGCTTTCCTGCTACCAGGCCCTTTCACATGGTGGGGGTTCTCTCTCTTCTCACTCAAGTAAATCCCTCTCTGTTTACTCTTCCCTTCTGTTAACGTCCACGGATCTTATTCTTCAGATCTGTGAGACAAGAACCCAGAAGGCAATGGGCACAGTGGGGATTCTGGCCTCATCTTGGAGGCCCACGTGGGGAGATTCAGAAGGTGAGTGAGATGGGCTAAAGCTCTTTCACTTTGCTTTCTTCTAGGAGTCCTGTACTCTGTTTTGTACATTGTCTCTATCAAAAATCCCAGACCCTGTCAGCCAGTTGTTAAAGGTGGAAAGCAGTTAAGTGTGGCTGCCGGACCCAAGGCTCAGGGGACGCCTTGCTGGAGCAGGACTCTGCAGTCCCTCTCTGTCTCTGCAGAGGGTCTGACCTTGCTTCAGCCTCCTCTCATGGCCATCCATTCAATCGAGAAACAGGTCTCTCTTAGAAGTCCCCTAAGTCTCTGGCTGGGGCTACCCGCTGGTGTGACTGCAGCGTCTCTAGAGGTGGCCAAGAGCCCATGGATGGCACCTGGAAGCTCCACCTCGGCTTTACTCTCCTGCATGGCCTCTTTCCTGAAGGCGGAAGGAGGGCCCACTCGGCAGCGCCTTGGGTCCCAGGCTGAGGTGACTTCTCAGTGTGATCTGATGACTCTGAGCAGAGCCTTCCTGGCTACCTGCCAGTACCTGAGTGAGCTGCCCCTTTCTTTCTCTTTCTCTGCCTTGCAGCGACCTCCCCTAGGAAATATGAAGTCTAGTCTCAGATCCTGCCCCATTGATCCTCAGTTTTTGCCAGTTTCTACTTTATTGGACTACAGGGAAAGATTTTATCCTCTTAGGAATAAAGTTACTTTGTCTACTACCCCTACCTCCTAGGTTAGGCGTCTTGAAACTCGGGTCTGTTACGGTGGGGACAGCATCCCTGGTTGTATGAATCAGATTCCCTTATATAACAGCCAGTAGGCAGTACTTTGGTGGCCCTAATCATGAGCAAAATGGCAAGTACAGACACTAGCAAAGACCAACTTGTCCAGGGCATGTGGCTCTCAGGAAAGCTATTGGCCTGTCTCCTCTGGGATGCTCAACCCTGTCTACAGGGCTTCCAGAGTTGGGGGTCAACACAGTGTCAAACAAAACAAAACAAAACAAAACAAAACAAAACCCCCAAAACCCTGGGGTTTCTCCATTTAAGAGAGAAAGGAAACACACACAAAAGGGGGCCTAGGTCCTGCCTTGGTAAGAGACACTCAATCCAACTGCCCAAGGTCTAGTTGGGCCTCAATATGGGGTCACTGATGCTTTGTATCTTTACTGATTTGTCAGGCTAGGGTTCGAAGCCAGGGCTTGATGCGTGCCAGGCAGACACTCTACCACAGCCCTTGCTAATGTCTTGACACTCACAGGAGGTAAAGGAGACTTTGAGGGCTGCATCAATAAAGGGCATCTAGTTCTGCTGACTCAAGCGTCCTCGTCAGGCCTTAAGGGTCACCCCCACAGCTTTGAGGCCCACAGAAGGTCAAGGTCACCCTCTCTGTTCAGATGTCGAGGGTGCCAAGGGGCCCTTCTGACAAGCGCTCCCACACTGGGGTTCCTCTGACTTTCAAACGGTGGCAAAGGCCTAACGTTTTCTGTACTCAGTTCTGGTCCTACTACCTGTTGGAGGACAGGCAGAGCTGGCTCTTTAGAGAAGGAAGAACTATGACTCCACCTTACCACTAGACCTGCACGAACAAGTACCCAAGCCAGCCAGAGACCAGACAATCAAGTGTCACTTTTAAATCCCAACCGCTATGGCATACCCTCATACTCTGGGGTTCTACTCTCTCAGTAAGTTTCAGAAAGGGAGGGAAAGGGAAGAGGGTGGAAAGGCCTCCTCCACTGACGACAACGTGCCTTGGGTAAGAGAGACTCAGGTAAAGTTGATGGCATATGATAATAAAGGAGATGGCTGAACTCAAACATACCCTGGGCTCCAACCCCTTGAATGGCACCTGGGAGAGAAAAAAGATTAAGGCACAGCTTTGTACCTGCCAGATTGTCTGAACCCTCTCCTGGGATGAAATGCATTGTGTAAATCAAATGCACCGAAAATATTCATAAGAATTGTTTCAGAATATGAATTTAAGAAAAGGTCTGAAACTAGAAAATATAAAAGAAAAGAAAGTTATAGGTATGTAAATATATTTTAACATGGAAAACTAGATGATAAAAGAAATGGCTTTGGATGAGAAAGTATTTTGTATGGTAAAGTAATATTCTTGTGCTAAAGTCCAAGATAAAAGAAAGGGTGAAGAGAAGGATGTAAACAAGTTGTAGAACGTCTAAGTCACAGAAGGGTTAGGGTAGGTAAATCTCAAAAAGTTTGTGTATGTGATTAGATTGGCTATAATTAATACCATCAGTTAAAGTTATTAAAATTTTAATTTACTGATAGGAATCAAAGTCTAAACATTGATCTTCTCAAATCTATCAAGATAATTTTCTCATGTCTGTTAGGTTTTATTATTTAGGGAAGCAGTCTTAAAAGAATTAGGGTTTGAACCTGTTTTAAAGCATTTTAAATGGTTACTTCATAACTGGTTAAATAAGCAACAGTTATTTTTGGGTATAATAATATAGTTGACACCCTAAATACATGTAACTAGAGATATGTATACATCCAAGAATTATGTTTGTATGAGTTTTGTCTAAGTATTATGTAAAGGTTTATAAAATGAAAGTTTTTGTAGATTTACCTGCAAGGTAACAAATAAGTGCTCTCTCTCTTTTTTTTTTTCCATTTTTAAAAAAAATTGATTTTATTTTTTTAAATAACAGCAGAATGCATTACAATTCTTATTGCACATATAGAGCCCAATTTTTCATATCTTTGTATGTAAATTATGTTCATACCAATTCATGTCTTTATACATGTACTTTGTTTTTTTTGCATTACAATTCTTATTACACATATATATCACAATTTTTCATATCTCTGTTTGTATATAAAGTAGGTTGACGAATTGTGTCTTCATACATGTACTTTGGATAATGATGTCCATCACATTCTACCATCCTTGCTAATCCCCTGCCCCGTCCCTTTCCCTCCCACCCCTCTTCCCTATGTAGAATCCATCTATTCCTCCCATGCTCCTTCTCCCTACCCCACTATGAGTCAGCCTCCTTATATCAGAGAAAACAATCGGCATTTGTTTTTTTGGGATTGGCTAACTTCACTTAGCATTATCTTCCCCAGCGCCATCCATTTACCTGCAAATGCCATGATTTTATTCTCCTTTATTGCTGAGTAATATTCCATTGTGTATATATGCCACATTTTTTTTTATCCATTCATCCACTGAAGGGCATCTAGATTGGCTCCACAGTTTAGCTGTTGTGAATTGTGCTGCTATAAACACTGATGTGGCTGTGTCCCTGTAGTATGCTGTTTTTAAATCCTTTGGGTATAGTCCAAGGAGAGGGATAGCTGGGTCAAATGGTGGTTCCATTAAGTGCTCTCTTTTACACACTATATCTGACATAGAAGGGCCACACTGCCATTTAAAGACCTGGCTTATGTCTGTTTGCTTTGACTGAGTCTATTTCTGATCATTAACAATGTTTCCTAATGTATAAGAGATTTAAAGTTACCCTTTAATTTTTGCTACTACTGCTAACCCAGGCAGACCTGTGGTTATTGTTACTATATACTATGGGTTCTATATTTTACTTTAAAATCTAAACTTAATGTGAAAACATCTGTGTAACTGTGACACTAACCATTAGTGGCTTCTTTGTATAGTCAGTGCATTCATGATCTTCAAGTTTACAGGCCTTTTAAAGCATAGAGCCTGGAGAACACTTTATCAAGTTGCTGTTCTCCAAACTAAAATAGTCCATAGCCAATTGTCCCCTTCAGATTTATATAGAAGAAAATTTGTTGGCATTCATTTATGTCATTTGATGTTTTATAACTGGATAAAGGTAACATGTTGTCAATAAGTTATATAAAATTTTATGTTACTCTTTACAGTGAAAATTTAAATGTATTTTTGGAAGGTAACAAGAAAAGCCTGATTTGTTCAAAGGTTGACACTGTAAAACAGAAGTATTTTTGCCTCTTTTCACACAAAAATAAAGTTAGGAGCTCTCTTAGTTTTTGTTTGATTCATGTTTCAGATGTAATGTTGTGGGATTGTCAAGAGGCCTGTCTTACCTAGATAAGGCTCTGCCTTTCACCCTATTCCATGTTAAGATGGCTCCCAAGTAGGCTAGACTTAACCTCATTTAAAGTTATGTTCAAAAGATTTTTATTGTAAAGATTACTATAATCTCAAATTAATACAAAATTAAGTAAAGTTTTGGGTAAATTATAGAAGACATGTAATATTAAAAGAGATTTTTTTTTTTTTTTTTGTCATTGGGGATTGAACTCTGGGGCCCTCAACCACTGAGCCACATCCTCAATCCTGTTTTTGTATTTTATTTAGATACAGGGTTTCACTGAATTGCTTAGCACCTCACCATTGCTGAGGCTGTCTTTGAACTTGTGATCCTCCTGTCTCAGCCTCCCAAGCCACTGGGATTATAGACATGCCCCACCTGACCTGCAGAAAATTTTTTTTTAAAGAAAGTAAAATTTGTAAGGGATCTCATATGTGATTGAATTGATAAATGTATGTGTCTTATACCAAATATATATTAGTGTTGTTATAGAAATTATGTTTCTTGGTTCAAAGAAAATAACAAACTAAATATGTTTTTGGTCTTGTTAATTTCAATTTTGTATTTCCCTTATAGAACTTTATAACTTTTGCCTCTTAGTGTTTTGAAGAAGTACTGCTTCTAACAGGACAACCTGAGTTGATTTAGGATATTAAGCTGATACCTACAGGACAAATGGGATATAAGGCTGACTTCCAGTACTAATACTAACCCCAGTTAAAAGGAAGAGATCACTATAAAATTATAGATATTAAAGTTGCTGGTGAAACTGACCTGCTACATGTTTAAAACCAAAACTTGGAGACCAAAGATAAGGAGGTAAAAGGGCCAAGGAAAAGGCAGCCAATATCTGGGCTTTTCAGGAGGCATCACAATACCAGACCTTAAAATATACTACAAAGCAGAAGTAACAAAAACAGCATGGTATTGACACCAAAATAGACATGTAGACCAATGGTACAAAATAGAAGACACAGAGGCAAACCCACATAAATGGTCATCTCATACTAGACAAAGGTGCCAAAACATACACTGGAGAAAAGATAGCCTATTTAACAAGTGGTGCTGGGAAAACTGGAACTCCATATGTGTCAAAATGAAATTCAACCTCTGTCTCTCACCTGCACAAAAATCAATTCAAAGTGGATCAAAGACTTAGACACTAGAACAGAGACCCTGAGCCTAATAGAAGAAAAAAGCAGGCCTAAATCTTCATCATGTTGGCTTAGGACCTGACTTTCCAAACAAGGACTCCTAGAGCATAAGAAGTAAAATAAAAAAAAAATGGGTTGGATTCCAACTAAAAAGCATCTTCTTTTAGGAAACAATCAATAACAGGATGAGAGAGCTTATAGAATGGGAAAAATATTTACCACACACAACTCAGATAGAGCACTAATCTCCAGGATATACAAAGAATTAAAAAAAACTTAATACCCCCCAAACAAATAACAAGTCAATAAATGGGCTAAGGAACTGAACAGACACTACACAGAAGAAATATAATTGATCACCAAATGAAAAAATGTTCATCATCTCTAGCAATTAGAGAAATGCAAATCAAAACTACACTAAGATTTCATCTCACTCCAGTCCAAAAGGCAATGATCAAGCATACAAGCAATATTAAGTGTTGGTGAGGATGTGGGGAAAAGGCACCCTCATACATTGCTGGTCAGGACTGCAAATTGGTGCAACCACTGTAGAAAGCAGTATGGAAATACCTCAGAAAACTCTGAATGGATCCACCATTTGACCCAGCTATCCCATTCCTTGGTTTATACCCAAAGGACTTAAAAACAGCATAGTACAGTGATGCAGTCACATCAATGTCTATAGCAGCTCAATTAATAATAGCTAAACTATGGAACCAGCCTAGATGCCCTTTGACAGATGAATGGATGAAGAAAATGTAGTACATATACACAATGGACTATTAATCAGCTTTAAAAAAGAATGAAATCATGATGTTTGCAGGTAAATAGATGGAACTAGAGAATATCGTGCTAAGTGAAATAAGCCAATCTCAAAAAATCAAAAGCTGGATGTTTTCTCTGATAAGTGGATGTGACCCGTAGTGTAGCAGGGGTACAGGGAAGAATGCAGGAACTTTGGTTTGTAGAGCAGAGTGAGGGGAGGGGTGGGGCTGTGTGGAAGGGAAGGATGGTGGTATGATCACACTAGGGGAGTGACTCTGCACCATGTACTGCCAGAGGAATGAGAAGTTGTGCTCCATTTGTGTACAATATGTCAAAATGCATTCTACTGTCATGTATGACTAATTAGAACAAATAAGAAAAAAAAAATTCTGGTTTTTGCCCATGAAGGCCATCCAGGATCCAGGGAATGACAAGACCCCTCTAAGGGCCCTGCAACTCCAGCCAGTCACTTGACCTCCTAAACAGGGGGATCACGAGGACCCTAGAGACAGGAAGCCACCCAGTGCACATTCTGCAGAGGAGGGTCACTGGAGAGGGAAATGTCTCTGATGTTTCCAGGGAAGCCACATGTGGTCAGCAAGACCCTGGCCCATCCTGGCAGATGGCACAACTGGAGGAGGAAAAGCTAAAGGAGCCAAGAGGCTTTTCACAAGTTCCCAAGAGTGATCCCTGACAAACCTCAGCTAACTCTAACAGTAGAGAGGGAATAAAGGCCAATTTTGACCAACTTGGTCTTAAACACCCAGCAGGAGAGTATAACCAAAGCACAGCTGCATGTGGACATTTAAAAGATAAGACAGGTTCTTTTACCTGAGATGTACATTTGTGTCAGTCCTCCTGAAAGTAAGCAAAACTGGGAGGTTATAAAGGAAGCGTCTTATACAGGAGTGTCTGATAAATATTGCAAAAAGCTCTGTCAGTCACAGGTGTGATCTGAGCCAATCTGAGACCTGTCTGTGCTTTTTTTTCCTGGTATGATTATCCTGAGCTGCTGCTCAGACTCCTCTGGAGTTGGCAGTTCACTTCCAGCCTGCGACTTGGTTTTAATCAAGACCTGGAAAGAAGACAAGCTACAGCTGAGTTGGAAAGGACCTTACCAAGTGCTCCTAATCACCAGGATGCCTACCTGGTCTCCTAAAAGGGGAGAACTCATTACCATGGGTGATTTCACTCAATATATCTAGGATGGATGGCACAAGAGCAAAAATGAAAACGCAGCCAAAGGAAGAAAAGGGGGAACTTGTGAGAGACAGAAAGTCCAGTGGCCCATTCTCAGAATATAGTATTTAGCCTTAATTGGGATGAAAGATCCAGTTGTAGCCAATTGAACCATAGTCCTTCCCTTTGCCCTCCCCAATTTTGAAATTAGCCAGTTGTGTAGATTGCAACCCTGAGCTCCTCCTATCAGAGCAAGGGACAGCGCTATGTTAAGGATAAAGCAGGCGAACATCCTGCCCAGGTGCCCTTGCCAGCCGGGTCTGTCGCAGCCCTCCTGGCAGGAGTCTGCCTTGCCCACCCACTTTTAGCACTCATCTGACTTCCAGGTCAGCTCAGGTGTATCTAACAAGACTGCAGGTGTGGCATGCTCCCCCGACATGCATTCCACATGCAGTTGGTCATCACTGCCATGGTGTAAGAGCACTTCTGGTGAAAATGCCCAAGGACGTGCCTCAGCCACACATGGCCACACTGTGATGACAATCTAAACTCGATGTCTTAGATAAAATAGATTGATTCCCTCAAAGACATGAATACTAAAACTTACCAAGAAACAGAACAGCCTGGACAGACTTTGAAGTATCAAATAAACTAAGGTAACAGCTTAATTAAAAACAACAACAACAACAACAAATGCACAGTTGCTGACAGGTGGAAGGAGAATCCCAGCAAATGTTGGGGTGGGGCCCAGGATCCTGTCTCTCCCAGGACGTGGGCTGCTGGTGAGTTTCTGAAGGTGTGTTCGTGTTTGGTACTCATGTCTGTCAGACCACCCTGGGGCCCTAGTCCTGAGCAGGACTCTTTCTGTTTGCTGATGACTGAGAGAGCCTGGTGGCTCCTAGAGAGGGTGGGGACTTGGAGAATTCTCCAGAAAAGGGAGGGACACAGGTGGAGTGACCACAAAGTGGCCATTGGAACCAGTCAGACCTGTACTTGAATCGCAGCCTCCACAGCCTGAAGGGACAACCTAGCCAGGTACCAGAGAGGGAGCCCCATGGCCCTTCTCACAGCCCTCCACCTGAGCATCTCCTCCTTTGTGTGCGGTCATATTTTTTCCCTGAGTTCTGTGAACTGCTCCAGCAAAGTAACTGAAGCTGGTGAGGCATCAGGGGAGATCCAAGCCTACAGTCTGGAGGTGGTCTGGGTGTGTCCCACAAAGGCTCCTGTGTGGGAGACTCAGTCCCTATAGAGGTGACAGAAAGAGCTGTGAACCTTTAAGAGGTGGGGTCAGCTGTGATCGCCTCAGGGTGCTGCCATGGAAGGGATCAGTGCTGGACTTGCAGGATTGTGGGTGGCCATAGAGAGGCAAAGCTGGGTCCTCCCTGCACTCTGGTTTTCTGCCTCGCCTGATGACCACCTGCACACTCCTGACACTGGAGATAACAGCCAAACCCTCACCAGAGCTAAGCGGAAGCCAGCACCATCCTCCGGAACCTCCACAGCTGTGAGTGAAATAAACCTCTGTTCATCAAGTACAGAGCCTCAGGTATTTTTTTTTAGAGCAACAGAAAATCCTAGTACCCCTGACCAGTACCACTGCTTCATAGCTGGTTGGTCACAAGCACAGGTAAAGTGGTCTGGAGATAGTGATTGGCATTGGGAGCTGGGGGAAGTCTTGGACTGACCTTTAGCCTGTGGGATCTGATTCCATCTCCAGGTGGGTAGTGTTGGACCAGAAGTGGATCAGAAGACACCCCACTGGTATGCCCTGCAGCTGGGGGTCACAGAAGCATTCTGTTCTGTGGCAGTGTGGGGGACAGTGAGTTTGCGACTTCTCTATACCCAGGATGGGAAGCACTTTTTAACACATTCTATGACTGGCACTTCCCTACTACCAGCACCAGATAAGACAATGCAATAAAGAGAAACTGCAGACCAAGGTAGTTCATGAACATCAAAGCTAAAATTCTGAAGATCTTGGCAAAAGCCAATTTAACAATGTATGAAAAAGATGATATTTCATGAGCAGGTAATATTGATTCCAGGTGTACATGGCTGGTTCAACATTTAAAAATCAATTAATGTAATCCATCACATGAAAAGGTTAAAGGAAAAATCTTACCAATTAATGCAGAAAAAGCATTTGATCAAATCCAATACTCATTCAGAATAAAAACTCTAAGAAACTAGAAACAGGAAGAATTTCCTTAACTTTGTGAGATGAGCCCAGGGGTGCTTAAACACTGACCTACATCCCCTGATATTTTGATATCAGGCCTCACTAAGCTAATGAGGCTGGTCTTAAACTTGAAATATTCCTGCCTCAGCCTCCTGAGTGTTTGGAACTACACGCATGTACCATTGTGCCTGGAGGAATTTCATTAAACCTTTAAAAAAAATTTTACCTGCCGATAGCTGATGCCACACGTGATGAAAAGACACCAGATGCTTTCCCCTAAAGCTGGGCCTGGTAAGGGATGTGCCGATCATCACGCCTATTCCACACTTCATTTGATTTACCACTAAGACCCAGAGAGCAGAACAGAGAGGATAGGGAGGGACAGAGACCCAGAATCTCACAGGACTCACCTCTTAGCCACAGAGAGCAGAACAGAGAGGGAGGGACAGAGACCTAGAACCTCACCAGGACTCACATCTCAGCCACAGAGAGCAGAACAGAGGAGAGGGAGGGACAGAGACCCAGAACCTCACAGGACTCACCTCTCAGCCACAGAGAGCAGAACAGAGGAGAGGGAGGGACAGAGACCCAGAACCTCACAGGACTCACCTCTCAGCCACAGAGAGCAGAAAAGAGGAGAGGGAGGGACAGAGACCTAGAACCTCACAGGACTCACCTCTCAGCCACAGAGAGCAGAAAAGAGGAGAGGGAGGGACAGAGACCTAGAACCTCACAGGACTCACCTCTCAGCCACAGAGAGCAGAACAGAGGAGAGGGAGGGACAGAGACCCAGAACCTCACAGGACTCAAGTCTCAGCCACAGAGAACAGAACAGAGAAAAGAGGGAGGGACAGAGACCTAGAACCTCACCAGGACTCACATCTCAGCAACAGAGAGCAGAACAGAGAGGAGAGGGAGAAACAGAGACGCAGAACCTCACAGGACTCACCCCTCAGCCACAGAGAGCAGAACAGAGAGGAGAGGGAGGGACAGAGACACAGAACCTCACCAGGACTCACATCTCAGACACAGAGAGCAGAACAGAAAAGAGGGAGGGAAAGAGACCCAGAACCTCACAAAACTCACCCCTCAGCCACAGAGAGCAGAACAGAGGAGAGGGAGAAACAGAGACCCAGAACCTCACAGGACTCACCTCTCAGCCACAGAGAGCAGAACAGAGAGGAGAGGGAGAAACAGAGACCCAGAACATCACAGGACTCACCTCTCAGCCACAGAGAGCAGAACAGAGAGGAGAGGGAGGGACAGAGACTGAGAACCTGACAGGACTCACCTCTCAGCCACAGAGAGCAGAACAGAGGAGAGGGAGGGACAGAGACCCAGAACCTCACAGGACTCACCTCTCAGCCACAGAGAGCAGAACAGAGAGGAGAGGGAGGGACAGAGACCCAGAACGTAACAGGACTCACCCCTCAGCCACAGAGAGCAGAACAGAGGAGAGGGACAGAGACCTAGAACCTCACAGGACTCACCTGTCAGCCACAGAGAGCAGAAAAGAGGAGAGGGAGGGACAGAGACCCAGAACCTCACAGGACTCACCTCTCAGCCACAGAGAGCAGAACAGAGAGGAGAGGGAGGGACAGAGACCCAGAAACTCAAAGGACTCACCTATCAGCCACAGAGAGCAGAAAAGAGGAGAGGGAGGGACAGAGACCCAGAACTTCACAGGACTCACCTCTCAGCCACAGAGAGGAGAACAGAGAGGAGAGAAAGGGACAGAGACCCAGAACCTCACAGGACTCACCTCTCAGCCAAGAGAGCAGAACAAAGAGGAGAGGGAGGGACAGAGACCCAGAACCTCACAGGACTCACCTCTCAGCCACAGAGAGCAGAACAGAGAGGGAGGGACAGAGACCCAGAACCTCACAGGACTCACCTCTCAGCCACAGAGAGCAGAAAAGAGGAGAGGGAGGGACAGAGACCCAGAACCTCACAGGAATCACCTCTCAGCCACAGAGCAGAACAGAGAGGAGAGGGAGAAACAGAGACCCAGAACCTCACAGGACTCACCTCTCAGCCACAGAGAGCAGAACAGAGAGGAGAGGGAGGGACAGAGACCGAGAACCTCACAGGACTCACCCCTCAGCCAAGAGAGCAGAACAGAGGAGAGGGAGGGACAGAAACCCAGAAGCTCACAGGACTCACCCCTCAGCCACAGAGAGAGCAGAACAGAGAGGAGAGGGAGGGACAGAGACCCAGAACCTCACAGGACTCACATCTCAGCGACAGAGAGAGCATAACAGAGAGGAGAGGGAGGGACAGAGACCCAGAACCTCACAGGACTCACCCCTCAGCCACAGAGAGCAGAACAGAGAGGAGAGGGAGTGACAGAGACCCAGAACCTCACAGGACTCACCTCTCAGCCACAGAGAGCAAAACAGAGGAGAGGGAGGGACAGAGACCTAGAACCTCACAGGACTCACCCCTCAGCCACAGAGAGCAGAACAGAGAGGACAGGGAGAAACAGAGACCCAGAACCTTACAGGACTCACCCCTCAGCCACAGAGAGCAGAACAGAGAGGAGAGGGACAGAGATCCAGAACCTCACAGGACTCACCCCTCAGCCACAGAGAGCAGAACAGAGAGGAGAGGAAGGGACAGAGACCCAGAACCTCACAGGACTCACCTCTCAGCCACAGAGAGCAGAACAGGGGAGAGGGAGGGACAGAGACCTAGAACCTCACAGGACTCACCTCTCAGCCACAGAGAGCAGAACAGAGAGGAGAGGGAGGGACAGAGACCTAGAACATCACAGGACTCACCTCTCAGCCACAGAGAGCAAAACAGAGAGGAGAGGGAGGGACAGAGACCCAGAACCTCACAGGACTCAACCCTCAGCCACAGAGAACAGAACAGAGAGGAGAGGGAGGGACAGAGACCCAGAACCTCACAGGACTCACCTCTCAGCCACAGAGAGCAGAACAGGGGAGAGGGAGGGACAGAGACCCAGAACCTCACAGGACTCACCTCTCAGCCACAGAGAGCAGAACAGAGAGGAGAGGGAGGGACAGAGACCCAGAAACTCAAAGGACTCACCTATCAGCCACAGAGAGCAGAAAAGAGGAGAGGGAGGGACAGAGACCCAGAACTTCACAGGACTCACCTCTCAGCCACAGAGAGGAGAACAGAGAGGAGAGAAAGGGACAGAGACCCAGAACCTCACAGGACTCACCTCTCAGCCAAGAGAGCAGAACAGAGAGGAGAGGGAGGGACAGAGACCCAGAACCTCACAGGACTCACCTCTCAGCCACAGAGAGCAGAACAGAGAGGGAGGGACAGAGACCCAGAACCTCACAGGACTCACCTCTCAGCCACAGAGAGCAGAAAAGAGGAGAGGGAGGGACAGAGACCCAGAACCTCACAGGAATCACCTCTCAGCCACAGAGCAGAACAGAGAGGAGAGGGAGAAACAGAGACCCAGAACATCACAGGACTCACCTCTCAGTCACAGAGAGCAGAACAGAGAGGAGAGGGAGGGACAGAGACCCAGAACCTCACAGGACTCACCTCTCAGCCACAGAGAGCAGAACAGAGAGGAAAGGGAGGGACAGAGACCGAGAACCTCACAGGACTCACCCCTCAGCCAAGAGAGCAGAACAGAGGAGAGGGAGGGACAGAAACCCAGAAGCTCACAGGACTCACCCCTCAGCCACAGAGAGAGCAGAACAGAGAGGAGAGGGAGGGACAGAGACCCAGAACCTCACAGGACTCACATCTCAGCGACAGAGAGAGCATAACAGAGAGGAGAGGGAGGGACAGAGACCCAGAACCTCACAGGACTCACCCCTCAGCCACAGAGAGCAGAACAGAGAGGGAGGGACAGAGACCTAGAACCTCACAGGACTCACCCCTCAGCCACAGAGAGCAGAACAGAGAGGAGAGGGAGTGACAGAGACCCAGAACCTCACAGGACTCACCCCTCAGCCACAGAGAGCAAAACAGAGGAGAGGGAGGGACAGAGACCTAGAACCTCACAGGACTCACCCCTCAGCCACAGAGAGCAGAACAGAGAGGAGAGGGAGAAACAGAGACCCAGAACCTTACAGGACTCACCCCTCAGCAACAGAGAGCAGAACAGAGAGGAGAGGGACAGAGATCCAGAACCTCACAGGACTCACCCCTCAGCCACAGAGAGCAGAACAGAGAGGAGAGGAAGGGACAGAGACCCAGAACCTCACAGGACTCACCTCTCAGCCACAGAGAGCAGAACAGGGGAGAGGGAGGGACAGAGACCTAGAACCTCACAGGACTCACCTCTCAGCCACAGAGAGCAGAACAGAGAGGAGAGGGAGGGACAGAGACCTAGAACATCACAGGACTCACCTCTCAGCCACAGAGAGCAAAACAGAGAGGAGAGGGAGGGACAGAGACCCAGAACCTTACAGGACTCACCCCTCAGCCACAGAGAACAGAACAGAGAGGAGAGGGAGGGACAGAGACCCAGAACCTCACAGGACTCACCTCTCAGCCACAGAGAGCAGAACAGGGGAGAGTGAGGGACAGAGACCCAGAACCTCACAGGACTCACCCCTCAGCCACAGAGAACAGAACAGAGAGGAGAGGGAGGGACAGAGACCCAGAACCTCACAGGACCCACCTCTCAGCCACAGAGAGCAGAACAGAGAGGAGAGGGAGGGACAGAGACCCAGAACCTCACAGGACTCACCCCTCAGCCACAGAGAGCAGAACAGAGAGGAGATGGAGGGACAGAGACCCAGAACCTCACAGGACTCACCTCTCAGCCACAGAGAGCAGAACAGAGAGGAGAGGGAGGGACAGAGACCCAGAACCTCACAGGACTCACCCCTCAGCCACAGAGAGCAGAACAGAGAGGAGATGGAGGGACAGAGACCCAGAACCTCACAGGACTCACCCCTCAGCCACAGAGAGCAGAACAGAGAGGAGAGGGAGGGACAGAGACCTAGAACCTCACAGGACCCACCCCTCAGCCACAGAGAGCAGAACAGAGAGGAGAGGGAGGGACAGAGACCCAGAACCTCACAGGACTCACCCCTCAGCCACAGAGAGCAGAACAGAGAGGAGAGGGAGGGACAGAGACCAGAACCTCACAGGACCCACCCCTCAGCCACAGAGAGCAGAACAGAGAGGAGAGGGAGGGACAGAGACCCAGAACCTCACAGGACTCACCCCTCAGCCACAGAGAGCAGAACAGATAGGAGAGGGAGGGACAGAGACCTAGAACCTCACAGGACTCACCCCTCAGCCACAGAGAGCAGAACAGAGAGGAGAGGGAGGGACAGAGACCTAGAACCTCACAGGACTCACCCCTCAGCCACAGAGAGCAGAACAGAGAGGAGAGGGACAGAGACCCAGAACCTCACAGGACTCACCTCTCAGCCACAGAGAGCAGAACAGAGAGGAGAGGGAGGGACAGAGACCCAGAACCTCACAGGACTCACCTCTCAGACACAGAGAGCAGAACAGAGAGGAGAGGGAAGGACAGAGACCCAGAACCTCACAGGACTCACCTCTCAGCCACAGAGAGCAGAACAGAGAGGAGAGGGACAGAGACCCAGAACCTCACAGGACCCACCTCTCAGCCACAGAGAGCAGAACAGAGAGGAAAGGGAGGGACAGAGACCCAGAACCTCACAGGACTCACCCCTCAGCCACAGAGAGCAGAACAGAGAGGGAGGGACAGAGACCCAGAACCTCACAGGACTCACCCCTCAGCCAGAGAGAGGGCAGAACAGAGAGGAGAGGGAGGGACAGAGACCCAGAACCTTACAAAACTCACCCCTCAACCACAGAGAGGGCAGAACAGAGAGGAGAGGGAGGGAGAGACCCAGAACCTTACAGGACTCACCCCTCAGCCACAGAGAGCAGAACAGAGGAGAGGGAGGGACAGAGACCCAGAACCTCACAGGACTCACCCCTCAGCCACAGAGAGCAGAACAGAGAGGAGAGGGAGGGACAGAGACCCAGAACCTCACAGGACTCACCTCTCAGCCACAGAGAGCAAAACAGAGGAGAGGGAGGGACAGAGACCGAGAACCTCACAGGACTCACCCCTCAGCCACAGAGAGCAGAAGAGAGGAGAGGGAGGGACAGAGACCTAGAACCTCACAGGACTCACCCCTCAGCCACAGAGAGCAGAACAGAGAAGAGAGGGAGGGACAGAGACCTAGAACCTCACAGGACTCACCTCTCAGCCACAGAGAACAGAACAGAGAGGAGAGGGAGGGACAGAGACCCAGAACCTCACAGGACCCACCTCTCAGCCACAGAGAGCAGAACAGAGGAGAGGGAGGGACAGAGACCCAGAACCTCACAGGACTCACCCCTCAGCCACAGAGAGCAGAACAGAGAGGAGAGGGAGGGACAGAGACCCAGAACCTCACAGGACTCACCCCTCAGCCACAGAAAGCAGAACAGAGGAGAGGGAAGGACAGAGACCCAGAACCTCACAGGACTCACCCCTCAGCCACAGAGAGCAGAACAGAGGAGAGGGAGGGACAGAGACCCAGAACCTTACAGGACTCACCCCTCAGCCACAGAGAGCAGAACAGAGAGGAGAGGGAGGGACAGAGACCCAGAACCTCACAGGACTCACCCCTCAGCCACAGAGAGCAGAACAGAGGAGAGGGAGGGACAGAGACCCAGAACCTCACAGGACTCACCCCTAAGCCACAGAGAGCAGAACAGAGAGGAGAGGGAGGGACAGAGACCCAGAACCTCACAGGACCCACCTCTCAGCCACAGAGAGCAGAACAGAGAAGAGAGGGAGGGACAGAGACCCAGAACCTCACAGGACTCACCTCTCAGCCACAGAGAGCAGAACAGAGAGGAGAGGGACAGAGACCCAGAACCTCACAGGACTCACCTCTCAGCCACAGAGAGCAGAACAGAGAGGAGAGGGAGGGACAGAGACCCAGAACCTCACAGGACTCACCTCTCAGCCACAGAGAGCAGAACAGAGAGGAGAGGGACAGAGACCCAGAACCTCACAGGACTCACCTCTCAGCCACATAGAGCAGAACAGAGAGGAGAGGGAGGGACAGAGACCCAGAACCTCACAGGACTCACCCCTCAGCCACAGAGAGCAGAACAGAGAGGAGAGGGACAGAGACCCAGAACCTCACAGGACTCACCCCTCAGCCACAGAGAGCAGAACAGAGAGGAGAGGGACAGAGACCCAGAACCTCACAGGACTCACCGCTCAGCCACAGAGAGCAGAACAGAGAGGAGAGGGACAGAGACCCAGAACCTCACAGGACTCACCTCTCAGCCACAGAGAGCAAAACAAAGGAGAGGGAGGGACAGAGACCCAGAACCTCACAGGACTCACCTCTCAGCCACAGAGAGCAGAACAGAGGAGAGGGAGGGACAGAGACCCAGAACCTCACAGGACTCACCCCTCAGCCACAGAGAGCAGAACAGAGAGAGAGGGACAGAGACCTAGAACCTCACAGGACTCACCCCTCAGCAACAGAGAGCAGAACAGAGAGGAGAGGGAGGGACAGAGACCTAGAACCTCACAGGACTCACCTCTCAGCTACAGAGAGCAGAACAGAGAGGAGAGGGAGGGACAGAGACCTAGAACCTCACAGGACTCACCTCTCAGCCACAGAGAGCAGAACAGAGAGGAGAGGGAGGGACAGAGACCCAGAACCTCACAGGACTCACCTCTCAGCCACAGAGAGCAGAACAGAGATGGAGGGACAGAGACCCAGAACCTCACAGGACTCACCTCTCAGCCACAGAGAGGAGAACAGAGAGGAGAGGGAGGGACAGAGACCCAGAACCTCACAGGACTCACCTCTCAGCCACAGAGAGCAGAACAGAGAGGAGAGGGAGGGACAGAGACCCAGAACCTCACAGGACTCACCTCTCAGCCACAGAGAGCAGAACAGAGAGGAGAGGGAGGGACAGAGACCCAGAACCTCACAGGACTCACCTCTCAGCCACAGAGAGCAGAACAGAGAGGAGAGGGAAGGACAGAGACCCAGAACCTCACAGGACTCACCTCTCAGCCACAGAGAGCAGAACAGAGGAGAGGGAGGGACAGAGACCCAGAACCTCACAGGACTCACCTCTCAGCCACAGAGAGCAAAACAGAGGAGAGGGAGGGACAGAGACCCAGAACCTCACAGGACTCACCTCTCAGCCACAGAGAGCAGAACAGAGGAGAGGGAGGGACAGAGACCTAGAACCTCACAGGACTCACCTCTCAGCCACAGAGAGCAGAACAGAGAGGAGAGGGAGGGACAGAGACCCAGAACCTCACAGGACTCACCCCTCAGCCACAGAGAGCAGAACAGAGAGGAGAGGGAGGGACAGAGACCTAGAACCTCACAGGACTCACCTCTTAGCTACAGAGAGCAGAACAGAGAGGAGAGGGAGGGACAGAGACCCAGATCCTCACAGGACTCACCCCTCAGCCACAGAGAGCAGAACAGAGAAGAGAGGGAGGGACAGAGACCCAGAACCTCACAGGACTCACCCCTCAGCCACAGAGAGCAGAACAGAGAAGAGAGGGAGGGACAGAGACCCAGAACTTCACAGGACTCACCTCTCAGCCACAGAGAGCAGAACAGAGAAGAGAGGGAGGGACAGAGACCCAGAACCTCACAGGACTCACCCCTCAGCCACAGAGAGCAGAACAGAGAAGAGAGGGAGGGACAGAGACCCAGAACCTCACAGGACTCACCCCTCAGCCACAGAGAGCAGAACAGAGAGGAGAGGGAAGGACAGAGACCCAGAACCTCACAGGACTCACCCCTCAGCCACAGAGAGCAGAACAGAGAAGAGAGGGAGGGACAGAGACCCAGAACCTCACAGGACTCACCTCTCAGCCACAGAGAGCAGAACAGAGAAGAGAGGGAGGGACAGAGACCCAGAACCTCACAGGACTCACCCCTCAGCCACAGAGAGCAGAACAGAGAGGAGAGGGAAGGACAGAGACCCAGAACTTCACAGGACTCACCCCTCAGCCACAGAGAGCAGAACAGAGAAGAGAGGGAGGGACAGAGACCCAGAACCTCACAGGACTCACCTCTCAGCCACAGAGAGCAGAACAGAGAAGAGAGGGAGGGACAGAGACCCAGAACCTCACAGGACTCACCCCTCAGCCACAGAGAGCAGAACAGAGAGGAGAGGGAAGGACAGAGACCCAGAACCTCACAGGACTCACCCCTCAGCCACAGAGAGCAGAACAGAGAAGAGAGGGAGGGACAGAGACCCAGAACCTCACAGGACTCACCTCTCAGCCACAGAGAGCAGAACAGAGAAGAGAGGGAGGGACAGAGACCCAGAACCTCACAGGACTCACCCCTCAGCCACAGAGAGCAGAACAGAGAAGAGAGGGAGGGACAGAGACCCAGAACCTCACAGGACTCACCCCTCAGCCACAGAGAGCAGAACAGAGAGGAGAGGGAGGGACAGAGACTCAGAACCTCACAGGACTCACCTCTCAGCCACAGAGAGCAGAACAGAGAAGAGAGGGAGGGACAGAGACCCAGAACCTCACAGGACTCACCTCTCAGCCACAGAGAGCAGAACAGAGAGGAGAGGGAGGGACAGAGACCTAGAACCTCACAGGACTCACCCCTCAGCCACAGAGAACAGAACAGAGAGGAGAGGGAAGGACAGAGACCCAGAACCTCACAGGACTCACCCCTCAGCCATAGAGAGCAGAACAGAGAGGAGAGGGAGGGACAGAGACCCAGAACCTCACAGGACTCACCCCTCAGCCACAGAGAGCAGAACAGAGAAGATAGGGAGGGACAGAGACCCAGAACCTCACAGGACTCACCCCTCAGCCACAGAGAGCAGAACAGAGAGGAGAGGGAGGGACAGAGATCCAGAACCTCACAGGACTCACCTCTCAGCCACAGAGAGCAGAACAGAGAGGAGAGGGAGGGACAGAGACCCAGAACCTCCCAGGACTCACCTCTCAGCCACAGAGAGCAGAACAGAGAGGAGAGGGAGGGACAGAGTCCCAGAACCTCACAGGACCCACCTCTCAGCCACAGAGAGCAGAACAGAGAGGAGAGGGAGGGACAGAGACCCAGAACCTCACAGGACTCACCTCTCAGCCACAGAGAGCAGAACAGAGGAGAGGGAGGGACAGAGACCCAGAACCTCACAGGACCCACCTCTCAGCCACAGAGAGCAGAACAGAGAGGAGAGGGAGGGACAGAGACCCAGAACCTCCCAGGACTCACCTCTCAGCCACAGAGAGCAGAACAGAGAGGAGAGGGAGGGACAGAGTCCCAGAACCTCACAGGACTCACCTCTCAGCCACAGAGAGCAGAAAAGAGGAGAGGGAGGGACAGAGACCCAGAACCTCACAGGACCCACCTCTCAGCCACAGAGAGCAGAACAGAGAGGAGAGGGAGGGACAGAGTCCCAGAACCTCACAGGACTCACCTCTGAGCCACAGAGAGCAGAACAGAGAGGAGAGGGAGGGACAGAGATCTAGAACCTCACAGGACTCACCTCTGAGCCACAGAGAGCAGAACAGAGAAAAGAGGGAGGGACAGAGACCTAGAACCTCACAGGACTCACCCCTCAGCCACAGAGAGCAGAACAGAGAGGAGAGGGAGGGACAGAGACCCAGAACCTCACAGGACTCACCCCTCAGCCACAGAGAGCAGAACAGAGAGGGAGGGACAGAGACCCAGAACCTCACAGGACTCACCCCTCAGCCACAGAGAGCAGAACAGAGAGGGAGGGACAGAGACCCAGAACCTCACAGGACTCACCCCTCAGCCACAGAGAGCAGAACAGAGAGGGAGGGACAGAGACCCAGAACCTCACAGGACTCACCCCTCAGCCACAGAGAGCAGAACAGAGGAGAGGGAGGGACAGAGACCCAGAACCTCACAGGACTCACCCCTCAGCCACAGAGAGCAGAACAGAGAGGAGAGGGAGGACAGAGACCCAGAACCTCACAGGACTCACCCCTCAGCCACAGAGAGCAGAACAGAGAGGAGAGGGAGGACAGAGACCCAGAACCTCACAGGACCCACCTCTCAGCCACAGAGAGCAGAACAGAGAGGAGAGGGAGGGACAGAGACCCAGAACCTCACAGGACTCACTCCTCAGCCTCAGAGAGCAGAACAGAGGAGAGGGAGGGACAGAGACCCAGAACCTCACAGGACCCACCTCTCAGCCACAGAGAGCAGAACAGAGAGGAGAGGGAGGGACAGAGTCCCAGAACCTCACAGGACTCACCTCTCAGCCACAGAGAGCAGAACAGAGAGGAGAGGGAGGGACAGAGACCCAGAACCTCACAGGACCCACCTCTCAGCCACAGAGAGCAGAACAGAGAGGAAAGGGAGGGACAGAGACCCAGAACCTCACAGGACTCACTCCTCAGCCACAGAGAGCAGAACAGAGGAGAGGGAGGGACAGAGACCCAGAACCTCACAGGACCCACGTCTCAGCCACAGAGAGCAGAACAGAGAGGAGAGGGAGGGACAGAGTCCCAGAACCTCACAGGACTCACCTCTCAGCCACAGAGAGCAGAACAGAGAGGAGAGGGAGGGACAGAGACCCAGAACCTCACACGACTCACTCCTCAGCCACAGAGAGCAGAACAGAGAGGAGAGGGCGGGACAGAGACCCAGAACCTCACAGGACTCACTCCTCAGCCACAGAGAGCAGAACAGAGAGGAGAGGGAGGGACAGAGACCCAGAACCTCACAGGACTCACCCCTCAGCCACAGAGAGCAGAACAGAGAGGAGAGGGAGGGACAGAGACCCAGAACCTCACAGGACTCACCCATCAGCCACAGAGAGCAGAACAGAGAGGAGAGGGAGGGACAGAGACGCAGAACCGCAAAGGACCCACCTCTCAGCCACAGAGAGCAGAACAGAGAGGAGAGGGAGGGACAGAGACCCAGAACCTCACAGGACTCACCCCTCAGCCACAGAGAGCAGAACAGAGAGGAGAGGGAGGGACAGAGACCTAGAACCTCACAGGACTCACCTCTCAGCCACAGAGAGCAGAACAGAGAGGGAGGGACAGAGACCTAGAACCTCACAGGACTCACCCCTCAGCCACAGAGAGCAGAACAGAGAGGAGAGGGACAGAGACCCAGAACCTCACAGGACTCACCCCTCAGCCACAGAGAGCAGAACAGAGAGGGAGGGACAGAGACCCAGAACCTCACAGGACTCACCCCTCAGCCACAGAGAGCAGAACAGAGAGGGAGGGACAGAGACCCAGAACCTCACAGGACTCATCCCTCAGCCACAGAGAGCAGAACAGAGAGGAGAGGGAGGACAGAGACCTAGAACCTCACAGGACTCACCCCTCAGCCACAGAGAGCAGAACAGAGAGGAGAGGGAGGGACAGAGACCTAGAACCTCACAGGACTCACCTCTCAGCCACAGAGAGCAGAACAGGGGAGAGGGAGGGACAGAGACCTAGAACCTCACAGGACTCACCTCTCAGCCACAGAGAGCAGAACAGAGAGGAGAGGGAGGGACAGAGACCTAGAACCTCACAGGACTCACCCCTCAGCAACAGAGAGCAGAACAGAGAGGAGAGGGACAGAGATCCAGAACCTCACAGGACTCACCTCTCAGCCACAGAGAGCAGAACAGGGGAGAGGGAGGGACAGAGACCTAGAACCTCACAGGACTCACCTCTCAGCCACAGAGAGCAGAACAGAGGAGAGGGAGGGACAGAGACCCAGAACCTCACAGGACCCACCTCTCAGCCACAGAGAGCAGAACAGAGAGGAAAGGGAGGGACAGAGACCCAGAACCTCACAGGACCCACCTCTCAGCCACAGAGAGCAGAACAGAGAGGAAAGGGAGGGACAGAGACCCAGAACCTCACAGGACTCACCTCTCAGCCACAGAGAGCAGAACAGAGGAGAGGGAGGGACAGAGACCCAGAACCTCACAGGACCCACCTCTCAGCCACAGAGAGCAGAACAGAGGAGAGGGAGGGACAGAGACCTAGAACCTCACAGGACTCACCTCTCAGCCACAGAGAGCAGAACAGAGAGGAGAGGGAGGGACAGAGACCTAGAACCTCACTGGTCTCACCTCTGAGCCACAGAGAGCAGAACAGAGAGGAGAGGGAGGGACAGAGACCCAGATCCTCACAGGATCACCCCTCAGCCACAGAGAGCAGAACAGAGCGGAAACGGGGAGCAGACACCCATAATCCCTATGAGGACTCAGTACGGATCCACAGAGTTTTACCACATGCATAAAAAGCAGAAACAGAGACCCATATAGCTGTTGACACCAAGATTTTTGAACCTTGATTCGGAGGGACAGCATCCAATCAGAGATGTTACTGTCTTTCCTAAAGGGTTGAAATTGAGCAAGTAGACACCTACATGAAATCATGAACCTAGGGCTGTAGCTGTAGTTGTGTGGCAGTTAGCTGCCTAGCAGGCATGAGGCCTGAGTTTGATCCTCATTACCATATAGAAATGAATCAAATAGAGGCATTCTGTCCATTTACAACTACAAGAAGATTTAGAAAATTAATCTAGGCCATAGTTTACAACTTTTATAAGATGAATCTGAGCATATGTAAGACATAGGTATATAAGACATAGCTATATAGGATATTGACACAGGAGTAATTTGGGCCTCCTGTGGTTTGAGAGGAGATTTTAGATGCAGCATAAAGTACGATGCAGTAAGAAAATATATATATTTTTTGTTTTGGTGATGAAGATTGACTCAGAGCCTTGTTCATGCAAGGCAAGCACTCTATGAAGTGAGCTACATCCTCAGCCCCACAAAGAATATATATGATATAGCATGGATCCTGCTTTAGTGGCACCCACCTCAATCCCAGCAACTCAGGAGTCTGAGGAAGTTGGATGTCAAGTCCAAGACCAACTGGGACAACTTAGAGAGATTCTGTCTTGAAATAAAAGGGCTGGGGTTACTGAACTGAATGGAAATTCAGTTTCTGAATTCCCAGATTCTGGGTCTCTGGTCCCCCTGTTCATATCTGTTCTGAACTGAATGCAGCACTCCTCAGTTAAATTCTCAGTGTCCCCCTCCAAGGTAAGTGTGTAAGAAACATGCTCCCTTGTCCAAATCCAAAGTGTGGACTTAGACCACAGGCACAGAGAAGTGAGGCTACTGATGGCGGTCCTGCCAGAGCGGATGTCCGAGAGCAGGCACATCCAGACCAGTCTCAGTCAGTGCTCACTCCCTAGTGCACAAGTCCCGCCCCTTATGCCTTGCTGGTTGACCACAAGGTGCGTGGTCTTCTCCAATGTCCCCTAGGTCTTATTATCTCCTGGTTGGGTCACTTGAAGAAACATTTTTTCGGCTGTCCCCGCCTCCCTTTGTGCCCCGGGGAAGTGCACTGTGCCGTGGATCTTCCTTGACCAGGTCAGTCCTCCCCCACCTCCTGTTTGTCACAGGGCTGTGAATCTGTCACCCTCAGGCATTAACTGCTTGTAACTTTCCATCCTGTTCTCCCCTACTGCTGTTTTTCCTACATCCCAATACTACATTTAAGGCTAAATACTCATATTCTGAAAATAGATCACTGGACTTTCTATATCTCAGAAACTGGACTTTACTAAAATTTAAAATTTCTTTTTTTTTGCCAAATATACTATTAAGAGAGTGAAAAGACAAGCCACATCCTGGGGGAAAATAAGTGCAAAGCATATATATGTTCATGAGCTTGTGTCCAAATATTCAAGAAACTCTTAAAACTAAGCCATAAGAAAAAAGCCCAGTTTAAAGAAGGGCCAAACAGACACCTCAATAGAGAATAAGACGTGCTGGCGGCATATAAGCTTGCACCTCATGCTTGCCGCCTCCTGACCCTGGCACTGTGCATCAGTCATGGGCCCTAGGCCCCACTCGGTGGGTGCGGAGTGCGCGGGCATGCAGCCGGGGGGTCCTCATTCACTGCTGCCAGGAATGAGGTGCAGCTTCTTGCACTTGAGCATTGTCAGGCCCTGTGAGCTGGCAGTGGTGCCCCCTGATGTTCAGCCTACTGAGCTGAAAGCTCCTATCACACAAAAACCTGCACACAGATGTTCATGGCAGCTTTAGAACTGCCCCAAGCTGGGCTCTAGTAAGACGCCCTTCAGTGGGTGAGGGGTGAACAAACTGTGTTAGATCCAGACCAGGAAATACTCCTGAGCAATACAAAGAGATAGTGATCCTGTTACAAAGACACACAGAGGGACCTGTGTGCATGTTGCTAAGTGGAAGAAGCCACATGGAGGGCCACACACTGGGAGATACCAACTGCCTGTGGTTCCAGAAAAGGTGGACCTGTAGCAGCTCTGTGGCTCCCTGGGATCAGGTGGGTGTGGGGGAAGAGAGCAGGTGGCTGGGTGTTCTTAAGGCAAGGAGGTCCTCTTTATGACACTGTGATGGGAGATACATGTCATTATGCATGTGGTGAGGCCCACTGCACTTTTCAAAGTGCAAAGACTGACCTTAATGAGTGCAAACAAATCAATTGAGTGGGTTGACGGATTCAAGGAAGAATACAGACTGTGACAGGAGACTTTCACAGCATTACAAATGTACTACTACACTCTCTTTCTGCAGGGTCTGGGGAAAAGGGGTTTGTTTCTGTAACTTTGGAAATGAGTGGCATCTGTGAGATCGAGGGCACAGGAATCTGTGTAGTGCTGTGCTCGGCTGGATAAAGGTGATTCTCATGGGAGCACAGGCTAACAATCCTTACACCAGGCTCTGAACAAGCGAGTGAGTGGTGAGGGGTGGGAGGCAGGATGGTGGGAAGCTACACATCACCATAGGAGCAGGCTGAGCCCTCATGTTTGACCTCATCCAGACAGCTGCACGTAGAAATACAGACTTGTACACTCAAGTTAGCCCTCTATGTCAGCAGACAGGGCCTGGAAGCAGGATTCCCCTGCAGCAGAGAGCATGGTCTTGTCTCCTAACACCACGTTCTGATCAAGGGAACTGTCAGGAGCTACCTCACAGGAACTGAGCGCCTCTTAGCCTTGAGTGATGAGAGTGAGGAGGTGTGGCAAGCAGCCACAGGCTGCGTGTGTGTGAACTACGGGCACTGAGCGCACAGGGTGGACTGGACTGACGTTGCCCCTCTGTTTGGGCAGGCCTGGCTCTGGTCTTTCCACTTGCTCTGCCATGATCCCCACACAGCTCCTGAGATGGGCATGGCCTCCCCAGACATCAGTCAACCTGCTGACAGCAGACATCCACAGCTAGACTCAACCCCCTGAAACCTGACCCCTTGCCTCATTTGAAATGGCTTCTTCCCAATAAAAGGGTTCAGCATGTGCTTCATGCTCTTCCACGGATCCCGAAGGTCAGGGGAGCCCTCACAGGACCCAAAGAAAAAGGTATTTCTCTGTCTGATTATTTCTCGCAGCCCAGTTCACTTGGAGTGACCCTGAATGTTTAGTCGTGGAACAGGTCTCCTTGGAGCAGGAGCCAATCCAGGACTGGGCAGGAAGCGTACAAAGAAGCCTGTATATCTTGTAGTGCCAGAAAGTTCAGACCCTAACTTGAGTCGAAGAGGTCCAGGAGCCAAAGGTGAGTTAGGGTGGGGCTGGGGTAGCTCGAGGAGCCTAGGCAAAGCGACCTCTCATTTTTTCTAATAGGTTTGCAGCAGGGGACCAGGGCCTGGCTTATTGCAGCAGAAGCAGAGCAAGAAGTGGCACAGAGGGCCTGCTGCCTTCCATGGCCCTAGGGCACCCTGCTGGACCCTTGTACTGCCTGCTCAACATTTATTCAGGCCTCAGGGTGAGGGGGACTCAGGCTGTAGGGTCCTTCAGGTACCTCTGCAGCTCAGGGTGCACTGAGCCGAGGGAACATCCCACCCCCACCCCGTGTCCCTTGCTCTCACAGAAAGTAGATTCCAGTCTCAGCCAGGGCCAAACCTGCCAGGGAGCTCAATCACTAAGCTCCAGGACTCCGAGCCATCAGCCCCTCCATGGTTGGCAGGGTGTGTCTGAAAATTGTGGGACCTCCTGCACTTCTGCAGGCACCTCTCCCTCCATGGCCAGGATTCAGGTCAGTGGAGGGTCCTGACCCTGCAGAGTTCTTTCCTGCCCCCCAGCTTCAGCTCAGTCACAGAAGACAGTCCCTCCTCCTGGGGCAGCCCCACCTCCCCAGGTGAGCACAGCATCTCCACCACCCAGCTTCATATGGGCAGGGGCAGGAGCAGGGGACTGGGGCCCGCCTGACCAGAGTCATGCCTGGCCCACACAGAGCACATGGTCTTGGCCACTCATGAGGATGGGCCAGCTCAAGAGCACAGAAGGCCAGGGCTGGAGGCTAGCCCTGCCGCACTATACATACCTGGCCTCGGCGTGTCTCACAGTTGTGAAGGTAGCTCAAGTGATAGATCTTCAGGTTCAACCCAGCGAAATTCAGGTATTTCTTGAAAACCTGAAAGAGCCATTGTGCATTAGGAGTCAGAAATCCCAGGTTGCAGAAGGAATGAGCACCCAGGCTGCTGAGGACCACCATACATGCACAGACATGCCGGCAACCAGTTCACACACCTATTGGTGTGAACTCACACAAGCTCAGGTGCATGGTGCAGGCCCTTGGCTCACATACACCGTGTGCAGAGGGATGTGACTCACAGGTGTGCAGACAGACATGGCTCACACATAGGCATGCAGAAGAGATGTGGCTCATGAATAAGTGTACAGAAGTATGTGGTTCTCATACATGGGTGTGCAGAAGGGACGTGACTCACAGGTGTACAGAGAGACATGGCTCACACACGGGTGTGCAGAAGGGATGTGGCTAATGCATAGGTGTGCAGAAAGGCATGGCTTTCATACGTGGGTGTGCAGAAAGAAGGGATGCGGCTCACACTAAGCATGTGGAGGGACGTGGCTCTCCTATGTGAGTGTGCTGAAGGGATGTGACTCACACATTGGTGTGCAGAAGGGATGTGGCTAGTGCATAGGTGTGCAGAAGGGTGTGGCTCACACACAGATGTACACATAAGTGTAGGCGGGTGCTAGCGCAGCACTGCAGCTAGGAGACTGTGCAGCAGGAGCATGTAGGGATGTGGCCTCAAGCCCTGCACACTCACATCTCCGTCTTCGCTGGTGAAGCAGGGGCCACTGAGCTTGTTCACTGCCATGATCACTGCAACGACTTCCTTGCCATTCATGATGGGCGTGGCCAGGATGCTCCTGGTCACGTAGTCTGTGAGCTCATCTGCGAAGGGGCTGAAGTGGGGATCCTGTGAGGGGAGAAAAGCCTGCTGAGGACAGAGCCCTGGCTACGGCCGGGTCCCCTAGGGTGGAGCTCTGAAGCCACTGCCCAGTTCTACACTGAGGCCAGGGCCCCTGCCTTGGGCCTGGGATGTGGTCACAGGACAGGAGCTGAGAATGCAGCCTGGGCCTGTGGCTGCACCAGGCCTGCCCCACCTGAGCAGGTGACCCCTGACCTCTGACTCCTGGAGAGGGCTCCCTGGCTCCTCTCACACTCTTCCTGGATCCAGGACGGCTGAGTCTATCTGACCACTCCATCCCCACGCCCTCCTAGGCAGGCTTTACCCGCCAGGCCAGCTGCCCTCACTCTTCCCAAAGGGTGACTGTTGCTTCAGAGCCACAAGCCCCATGCCTGACACATTGCCTGGGCACTGTCATCAGGACGGGAGCCGCTGGTGAGTCAGGCTGAGGACGCCATTCCCCAGGACCTGTCTGCCAGCCCCTTTTGCCCCAGGGTCTGCTCCATGGTTGCCTACCACATTACTCCTTTTCCTCCATGATTAGAGCTTTGTCCACCTGAGGCCCCCAGGGAGGCTCCTCCTGCTCCCCCAAGATATAGAGGGACTCCTGTCCCTGGTCTTGGGTTCTGTATCCAGAAGCAGCAGTTGGTCAAGCCCTGTTCAGCCTGGACGTACTGAGCCAGGTAAGTCCCTAGAGGCCTTAGAAGATGGGACATGACCCTGCCTCCTCCACTGCTTTCTGGCTCTGATTTTATTGGCATGAGGCAGAGGAGCTCTGGCACAGGGACTGCAGCGCATGGCTATGGCCTCTGCCTTGCTGGGTCTGGCGTCCCCAGCAAACAGGGCCCAACCCTGTGTTCCCCCATCCCTGGTCACCAGTGCAGCTGCCCAGGTTGGCCCCTGGGCTGAAGAGGAATTTCCTGCCAGTGCCCTTGCCTTGGCTATCACTGTGCTGTGACTTCCCACCCTTCTCTGTGTCTCAGTCCCAACATGCAGCCCAGGAAGTCCATGCTGTGTCCCACTTCCTTTTCAGCAGGGCCAGTGGTCTGTGGTGTTGGAGAACAGGTCATACCCAGACCTCAGGTGGAGCTCACACCCCCACCTGGACCTCAGGTGGAGCTCACCCCCTACACCCAGACCTCAGGTGGAGCTCACACCCCCACCTGGACCTTAGGTGGAGCTCACCCCCAACACCCAGACCTCAGGTGGAGCTCACACCCCCACCTGGACCTCAGGTGGAGCTCACACCCCCACCTGGACCTCAGGTGGAGCTCACACCCCCACCTGGACCTCAGGTGGAGCTCACACCCCCACCTAGACCTCAAGTGGAGCTCACACCCCCACCTGGACCTCAGGTGGAGCTCACATTCCCACCTGGACCTCAGGTGGAGCTCACCCTCTACACCCAGACCTCAGGTGGAGCTCACACCCCCAACTGGACCTCAGGTGGAGCTCACACCCCCACCTGGACCTCAGGTGGAGCTCACCCCCTACACCGAGACCTCAGGTGGAGCTCACACCCCCACCTGGACCTCAGGTGGAGCTCACCCCCTACACCCGGACCTCAGGTGGAGCTCACACCCCCACCTGGACCTCAGGTGGAGCTCACACCCCCACCTGGACCTCAGGTGGAGCTCACCCCCTACACCCGGACCTCAGGTGGAGCTCACACCCCACCTGGACCTCAGGTGGAGCTCATACCCCCACCTGGACCTCAGGTGGAGCTCACACCCCCACCTGGACCTCAGGTGGAGCTCACCCCCTACACCCAGACCTCAGGTGGAGCTCACACCCCCACCTGGACCTCAGGTGGAGCTCACCGCCTACACCCAGACCTCAGGTGGAGCTCACACCCCCACCTGGACCTCAGGTGGAGCTCACACCCCCACCTGGACCTCAGGTGGAGCTCACACCCCCACCTGGACCTCAGGTGGAGCTCACACCCCCACCTGGACCTCAGGTGGAGCTCACACCCCCACCAGGACCTCAGGTGGAGCTCACACCCCCACCTGGACCTCAGGTGGAGCTCACACCCCCACCTGGACCTCAGGTGGAGCTCACCCCCTACACCCGGACCTCAGGTGGAGCTCACACCCCCACCTGGACCTCAGGTGGAGCTCACCCCCTACACCCAGAACTCAGGTGGAGCTCACACCCCCACCTGGACCTCAGGTGGAGCTCACCCCTACACCCAGACCTCAGGTGGAGTTCACACCCCCACCTGGACCTCAGGTGGAGCTCACCCCCTACACCCAGACCTCAGGTGGAGCTCACACCCCCACCTGGACCTCAGGTGGAGCTCACCCCCTACACCCAGACCTCAGGTGGAGCTCACACCCCCACCTGGACCTCAGGTGGAGCTCACACCCCCACCTGGACCTCAGGTGGAGCTCACACCCCCACCTGGACCTCAGGTGGAGCTCACCCCCTACACCCGAACCTCAGGTGGAGCTCACCCCCTACACCCGGACCTCAGGTGGAGCTCACACCCCCACCTGGACCTCAGGTGGAGTGGCTCACCCTGGCTCCCAACCTCTGATGATGCATGTTACTGGCCATGGATGGTGAACCATGGTCACAACTCTCTTCTCTCAAGAGCTTCATCGCCACCAGTTTTTTCTCATACTTGGTACCCCACCTTGTCACTTCTCTGTTTCCTAAACACCTGTTAAGCCTAATTTTTAAATATAAACTAGAGTTGTTTGGGGCCCTGCCTCCACCTCATGCCCATCTTACTTTATTTGTCTCCTCCCCTACCCGTGCTCTCCCTCTGCTGAGACTCCAATGTGCCCAGAGCCTGGTTTACAAGGCCGTCACCGTGCCCCCTCCTCTGCCTGTGCTTTCCTTTAGCATTTGCCAGTGCTGAGCTCCCTTCTCCTGCCACAATTTGCTTCCCCGTAGTCCCCGGGGTCCTCCCAGCTCTCCTTGCCCTCAGTGCTCTTGGCATCCTTATGGTAATAGCCTCTGTCCTCCCTGGGTGATCTGCCCCGTCTCAAGCACTAGGGGCCGCTCACCTTGTGCCAGACACCCTGAGCCCAGCACTCGGGGACCTTCAGCCTGTGGCCTATGACAGTCTCTTGGTGTGTCCGTGGGTGTATTAGAAGCCCATCACAGCCCTAGGAGCAGGGCAAATGACCCTGGAATCCAGTTGGTGGCCACAATCTTGGCTCCCCAGAAGGTCTGTCAGAAGGTGTCCCCTTGAGCAACAGGTTTGAAGAGGTGCCCTCCTCCCTTGGGAAGGCTTTGCCAAATCGCGGCTGGCACTGTCCTCCTGGGCTCTGGGAAGCCTGGAGGCAGGTTAAAGCTTTAGACCACAGAGCACTCTGTGATGACCACCACTGACCTTGAGTGAAGTGCACCTTTGCTCATTGCCCGGTTCTCTCTTTTCCTCAAATCCCACCACTCTACTGCTCACTCAGCCTGGTGGCACTCAGGTCAGCCAGGCTGCTGCTGCCTCTGTCCCTGGCCCGGGTGGCTCCCTTCCCATCACCCAGTGCCAGCAACCCAATGTCAGCCTGCTTTTCTTACTGACCTTCATCCCCAGGATATACATGGGTATTTGAAAGCAAAGGCCAGCATGCGGGCTCCCTGCTGGGCTCCTGCCTCCCTCCTTGCTCCCCATGGGGCTGTACTCCTGTGGTTCAGGAGACTCCTTGCCTGCCCATCTGATCCACTCCACTGTCCACCCTGAACAGTGAACAGTGGCCGAGAACCCTCCAGCTCCCAGGGACCCTGAATCAGACTCTGATATGGACAAGTCCAGTGCAGTGGGGTGGCCTTGCCTGGACTTCTGGGACCCTTTTGCCCATGGAGGCTCCTCTTATGTGCCCCGACTCTCCAGAGTCTTGCTGGTTCCTGTGCTCCTGCCTGTTGTGCCCCTCTCTTGTCTGAGCAGTGTTTGGGTCCAGTAAAGCACGTTTCCAGGCCGTCCTGCTGCCTTTTGTGCAGGACTCAGGGGTCAAGGGAGGAGATCTTTGAAGACCCCAAGTGTCCCTCCCAGCTCCTGCTCTGTTTCAGATCAAGCCCTCCAGAGCAAACCACGAGGAGCCAGACAAAGCCAGCCAAGGGCTGCCTCTTCTAGGTGTTTGAAGTAAACTTTGCTTATTGTAACCTCAACTCTTTTTAATTTTTTTTAGTTGTAGATGGACACACTATCTTTATTTTTATTTATTTCTTTTTTTATGTGATGCTGAGAATTGAACCCAGGGCCTCACGCATGCGAGGCAAGTGCTCTACCATGAGCTACAACCCTAGCCCTCTGTCCTCTCCTTAACACTAAACTCCCCACTCAAAGTCATTCCTGTTCGCTATCTTTGAACTTCAGTGTCTGAGGCTGCATGAGCTGGAGTCTCCCCAGTGCATACACCCAGGGGGCTCTCCTACGAGCCTGCCCTGCCTCCTGTGTTGGAGATGCTATCTGGGGAGTTGCCCCAGCACGTTCCTGACCAAGGGAAATAGATTTCCTCTGCAATTAAGGGCAATTTCCAGATAACTTGTTCCCACAGGATTCAAAACAATCCCTGAAAATTGTTTTAAATTCTGAACTTCCTCATCTGAGAATAAAAACTTCCTCCTGCTAGGAGGAGACTGAGGTGCCCTGGCCAAAACTGCAAGAATGGACTTCTTGTCTTTTATCTGACTTTGCGCCTCTTCTTTTGTAAAAGCTTTCTTCACCCCTGAGTTCTCTGATGATGGTGATTTCAGACCAAACAAAAGGTCCCCTCTGTCTCCCTTTAAAGCTGACTTTATATGAACCTGTTTTTCTGCCAATTTGAATCCCAGTATTTGTGGCACAGCCAGTGGCAGGGTCTAGCCTCTTTCCCCATGGTAGCAGTTTGGAAAATTAGCAGCCAGAGCAAGGATGGTGCCCTGGGGCTGCATAGCTATGGCGGCAGTGTCTCTAAGTAAGAGGAGCTCCACTGCTTCTGGCCAGTGGAACCTACCTGCAGGCGGAACTCCAGGGGAATCCCAGCATCTTCCAGAAATGTCATCCATCTTGGGTTTCCCATCCTTCCTGTGGAATACTCAGCCTCTTGAAAATGTTTTGGGGGGTAAGGACAGGAAAGTTTTGGTTTGGACCGATGAGTCCAGCTGGGTTTTCTCATCAGGGAGCACACTGAGACCCTGAGTGGTTCTTTTTGCAGTACTGGGTGTTATGCTGTCTTGTGGGGCTGTGATAAACCATTTGCTCTTGAGGTACTGGTTGATAAGATGACGATCAGAGGACAATATTTCCCAGTAATTATATTTATTTGGAGTTCACTGCTTTGGTTTGAAAAAAGATTACAGCATGGCCTGTGTTATGGTTTGGACGTGAGGTGTCCCCCAAGGCTCCTGTTAATGCAGGAATGTTCAGAGCTGATGCAACTAGACTGTGAGAGCTGTAACTAATCAGCCATGCAGTGAGAATGGGCTGACTGGGTGCTAACTGTAGGCAGGTGGGGTGTGGATGGAGGGGTGGGCACTGGGGTTGGTCCTGGGAGATGCATCTTCCCTGTGGCCTCCTCCTTCCTCTCTGCTTCCTAACCCACCGTGAGCTGAGCAGCTTTCCTTCCCCCATGAACTGATGCTGCATCTGGGCCCAGAGCAATGGAGTTGGCCGTCTGTGGACTGAGACCTCTGAAACCATGAGCCCCAATAAACCTTCCCTCCTCTACGTGGTTCTCCTTGGGTATTTTGGTCACAGTGAGGTAAAGCTGACACAATCTATATATCCATGGAGAGCATGCTGTGCCCTGTTCTGAGGTACTCCGTGACGACAGAACAGCAGTTTCCAGGCTGTGCCTAACCCTTTGTTGATCTATCTTGTAGAGCAGTAGTTTGCCATGGTCTACTCCATTTTGAATTCAACTGCTGAGGTGGGTGACTCCACACTTTGTCCAACCATCACCTGCTGGGCACCACTATAAGGCACAAACTGGTAAATAAATTACTCATGCAAACGAGAATGACTACCTCTGAACTTATCAAGTTAATCAGAAGCAGAGAGTGCATGGGTGTACAGATTCATATCAGAAAAACCAGGCTCACAAGCTTATTGAATACCCCAGACCACCAGTTGACGCAGCCCCCTCACTCAAGATCTATAAAATGAGGGGCACCCTGAGACTAGACATGCAGCTCTCTGACCCTGTCACCTGGTCACTTGCCATGTACCTTGCCCAGGAAATTGCCACAATGACAAACCTCCAAATCTCTGTCCTGGGCTTTAGCACGGTGCAGTTTCTCCTGCCTATGATGGCCATGGCCACACGTGGTCCACCCCAAGCTGACCCTGTGAAACTGCTGTCAGGACCTCGACCTAGAATAAGTTCCTGTGCTCTGGCAGCTCCAGACCCTGAGCAAGTCCTAGGCTCCTCATCGTGTCTGACACCTATGTGACACTTAGCCTCTCTGCCTTGGCCCTCAGTTCAGCCTCCAGGACCTGTGGCTGCCTTGACCCTTTCTTATCCTTTCTGTGACCTATATGTGTAATCGTGTCACGTGTCACGTGTGACTTGAGTGTTACAGATATTGAAAAAAGAAAAGGGAAAAAAGAACCTGTGGCTGCAGGGCTCACGACTACCAGGTGACCTGCAGGTATTCAGTGAGCTGCCAGGGAGGAGGGTGGGACAGCTATTCAGTAAACTGTGAAGTGGAAAGACAGACAAGTCTGCTCTGTGGATGACAGGGCTCACGACAATATTGAAGGTGTGTGCTAATTTTTGCAACTTCCTTATGTGTGTAAATGCCACGGCTGGCTTAGTGGGCTACAGTCCCCATAGCTGCAGAGACACAGCTCCACCTACTTTGCCAGATGGGGGTTTCCATCTGAGAATGAGCTTCGATGCTGGGTGGAAGGGACTCCTGCTTCTCCCCAGGTTGGTCAACAGTGCTAAGTTTGCTTTTCCTTTTTCCACACCACCTATTTCTCATGGGGGCCGGCAGAGGCCTGGCCAGGTGGGACCCAGGCAAGCTCCCTGGGCTGGGCTGCTTGGAAACAAGTCACAACCCCTTCTTCACTCCCAACGCAGGAGGTGCTCCAGCTTTGCTCCCACCAGAGCGACCCGTGCTCCCTGCTCCCTTGGGCCTGAGTCCCACAGCAGGCCCTGGCTAGGGCTGAGGAAGGTGTGGGTGGGGTCCCAGGCCTGGGCGCCCCAGGAAGCGGGGAGGTTGGGAGGAAGGCCCTGTGTACAGAACCGAGGTTTCCAGCTCCATGGGGTGTAGAAGTTTGCGCAAAGCCTGCAGATGCTTGTGGCCAAGGCCCTCTTCACTTCCAAGCCCTTTCACCTGCTTCCTTGGCTGTGCCCTCTTGGCATCTGGGACCACGGAATGATAGGTGGGGCCTCAGGCGTGGACGCTGTCCAGCCCTGCGGCTGCTTTCTCCCCTCCTCTGGGTTGTTTTCGCATTGCTCCTATAGCCCCAGGCAAACTGGGCTGGGAGTGGTGCCAGGGCAGCTCTGCCAGCCTGAGGTAGCTGCTATCCCAAGGATGCCTGGGCTGCTCCACCCCGGGTCTGTGTGCCGCTGGCACTGTGTGACAATCCTCCAAGGAGGCTTCTTCAGCGCTCTCCAAGGCGGCATCTCATGATGCTCTGGGCACCTCCCTGGCCAAGCTGGCTGCTGCCTGCACCTGCAGACCGCCGAGCTCCACAAGCCAGCAGCTTACTGTTCTATTTCTGTCCAAAATCTCTGCTCGCCTGGACCTGCTTGAAGCTTCTCTAGGTGCTACCTGTACTCCATGGCCACGCTCTGCTGTTCCCTCAGTACACTGAACTCCAGAGTCTCTCTGATTATTAAGGGTGATACATCTGGTGTCCATAAGTGGGACCAGAAGCAAGACCACCTTGGAAGGACCCTGTGGCTCCTGAGACCACAGTGCAGCATAGAGGCCTGGGTCTCTCCCCAGGGCTCACTTTTCTGTCTGGGGAGACTTCTCCCAGTCCAGGACCCTTTTTGGTGGAGGCCCTGCTGACCTTATTTGAAGTCTGATTTAAATGCTTTGAGTAAGGGACCTTGAAAGTCTTTGGGGACTCTGGGAGCCTCTGTCTTTCCTGGGCACTTCTGTGTCCTGCTGGAGTGGTGCCTTGTGTGGCTCTAACTGCCTGTGTTCATGACTAATCTGTAACTGGGAGCACTCCTGTGTGGTCTCTTCTGGCTATTTGTGCATCTGGACAGTCTGGACAGCCTCCTGGGACATGGCTGGCTGGGAAATCCATGCACATCTTTGATGGCACAAGGCACCCGGGACATGTTTGTTTCCCGGGGCCATGCTAACTCCCAAGCCTTCCTCAGGCACAGACACTGCTACACTGAAATGCAGTCTCGAGGCCAGAACGCAGCCCTTCCCTTCCCTCCCTACAATCACCTCTTCCTGCCTGACCCCCTTCGTGCTGAGGGCTGAGGTCCTTCTCTCCGGAGCCGTGACCCAGAGGCCAGCAGGAAGCTTCTGAGGGAAAGCGGAGACGCAGGATGCCTAGTGTCTCTGTGCCTGCACTTTTGCTGTGTAGGGAGCAAGGCTGATAACTGTTGTGCCTTAGGAGCAGGATGTGCAGCTTCCATGTGCACTGGGGCCCTGCTGCTATGCAGAGGCAGCACCTACCCTGGAGGGTACAGGGTCCCGGCCAGAGGAAGCCTTAGGCTGGGCTCAGCAGGGTGGCCTCTCCACAGCCTCTCAAGGAGGCTGTACGCCCTGCTTTTAGGAGACCACTGTCTCCTCTAGCCTCCCTGATTTAACTTCCCTGGGGTCTTTGCTCCTCCCAGGGCTCCGTACCACATGAGACCTGTGCTGTTTTCATCTGCCACGTTAGGGTTAACTCTGGACCAGTCAGGACCTAAGAGGCATCAACCCACTTGCTCGGAGACTCAGACAAGACCTGAAGACCCCAGAAAGGAGCCAGAGAATGTCTTACCACGATCTGCTCTCCTGGACTGCTCTCCAATGCCAAGCTGAAAGGTGGGTCTTATTTAAAAGGAAAATTTGAAATTATGTCTGTGGATTTGTTTTCTGTCTATGTGTGTGCTTTGTATCTTGAGATTTTCTTCCATGGATTTACAAGAGCTCTACTTTTAATTGTCTTAGAGATAAATGGGTGCTCATAAATTAAATTTACTTAGAGATAAATGGTTGCTCATAAATTAAATTTAAGCTTGCTAAAAATATATAGTAGTTAACCCAAATGCTTTTCATTCATGTAACTTAGATGAATCTTTCATAAATAAACTGATTTTAAGTTTGTCAGATGCCCGGTACTGTCCTGCACACTTCTGACTTGCCGCCACAAAGCTCTCAAGTGTCAATCCAATCTCAGAGTAAGACTGTCTGCTCCTGCATCTCTGATAAGCAGCCTTGAAAGGCACCTTGGCTTGGTGAACCTGCGCTCCTCTAGGCTGGGAGTACTTCAGCACCAACGCTGGGTGGCAGAGGCACAGTCTGACCCCAGGGCAAGCATGTAGGCGAAGGGCCATTGCTCCTGGGCATTAAGTACACCCATGAACTTGTAGGGCTTTTCTGTGACAGAGAAATAACTTGAAATGAAGCTTATGCTAGCCTGATGTTTAGTTTTCTTATGCAATAGAGATATGATAGTTAAAAGTAAATAAATTAGGTAAATGCAAATGGAGTAGGTGTTCATAAATGGACTTTTCATGTAATTAGAAAAAATTAGAAAAAGTATATGTCTATGTCACTTCTAAGTTGCTGACAATACTGAAATGTCAGTTGCTCTATGAGAAATCGTGTTTCAAGAAATGATGAAATCTGTCTGGTGAACTGTCAGTGTGTGGCCGGCAGTTTGAAATGGCTCACTTCCTGGGTTTGTTCAGTGAAAATTAAAGTTACCAAGAATTAAATACCCTGATTTACACACACACACACACACACACACACACACACAATGTAAAGAACACAAAAGGAAAATGACTTCTTGAACAAGAAAGAATAAACTTAGGGCTAACATATGTCACAAAAGGGATTTCTGTGTGGTCAAGTTGTTAAATTTGATAGGTTTCTGAAAATCTAGCATGACATACTGGCACAAAACCAGAATCTAGCCCACTATGCTGAAATAAACAGGTGTTCTTAGAGTAACTGATCTGCTCAGGAAGAGTTTGCAAGAGGTCTTGGTGTTTAATTCTGAAGTCAGACTCTTTAAGGCTCAGCTGCCCGGAGCGGCCCCTCTCTGCCTTGCCCTGTGCAGTTGACCTCTCAGCTGAAGTGGTGGTCCCTTGGTTTCTCGGCCCACTTCTGTGAGGCCCTGGGTCTTTCTCCCCTGTTCTTGTGGCCAGGACTGGAGCTCTGCTTGTCTCCAGGCGCCCCTTGGTGTGTCTGAACAGGTTGGTGGCAAGCCCCACCTGGTGCCTGCTCTCGTGTGTGGTGTCCTCCATTACCTGGCATACTCATGGACCACACGTCTGGTCAAACTCAAGTGCCCCTCCAGGGGTGGATCCCAGGCTGTCTGAGCAGGGGCCCAGGGCCTCCGCCGGGTGGCATTCTTTTTTCCTTGTCATAACTGGCCCAGGAAACAAAGCGTTTTGTGTCTTTGTTGGTTTTTCCCCATTACTAGAAAAACTGAGCCTTAAGAGAGTTGTTTTGCTTTGCTTTTTCTGACTCCTAGTTGTCACTCTGGTTATTGGCTTTTTCTCCATGAGCTGTGATCCTGCTCTGACAGCTGTGGCTGCCAAGGATCCACTAAGGATCAAGGTTCTGCATTAAGTCTTTTTCACCCAAATCTATCTGGAGGCCTTCCAGCTCAGCCCTGGAGGACCTCAAAGGACTCACCATTCACCTTGTAGAGGTGGGGCCCCAGCCTGCAGGCCATGGGGCGGTGGGCTGTGAGCGAGGCCGTGTGCCCATCTACTCCATGTGTGCTTGCTGGGAGGTGTGCTGGTGCGAATGTGCTGAGCTGGTGAAAGGGAGTTGGTCCTGGTGTGACACGGCCAGAGTGGCTGTGCCTGGAGATGCCAGGTGACGAGGAGCCAGCCCCGCTCTCTTGCCCAGATTCCAAGCGCAGCTGCTCTGTCTCGCCTCCAGCTTTGATTCTTCTACAAAAAGCATTTACTGTCAGATTTATGGAAAGGACTATGACAGATACACCTGAATACAGGTTTCCAATAGCCCTAAGACCACTGGACAAACGGAGTTCCTGGAACTCTGGTGAGGAAGCTGGTGCTGGCCTATGACTGCTCACTAGGCCCAGGGGACCAGCTCAGGAGACCAAGGGGCTGCTGAAATCAGGGGATTTTATGTCTAGTGTTTGAAACATTGTTGCTCTTTTCCTGACTGTTACAGTTTCCCAGAGTGGAGGAGACTTTTTTTGAGCTCTCCATGTTGCTGCAAGTTGGTAAACAGACTTCTGTAAACAATGGCAGCAGCATTTACTTTCCCAAATTAAAAACTGTATTTCTAATGCTTATGGAGATGCAGCTGCATGCAGAGCTTCAGAGCTTCAGAGGGACAGTTCTCCCCATGGTGACCACCCCGGCTGGGAGGGTGAGAGTACACAGCTGTCCACTCCCAGGGCCCCGGAGCCCTGGAGGCCAGGCCTTACCGGCCAGCTCAGTTTCCACCTCCTTCGGCTTTCTGACCTCCTAGGTCTCTAGGCCCAGATTACTGCATGGCAGGGCCCTTTTCTCATTGCATTTATATAGACAAGCAAGCCAAATCTGATAAGACTAAACTAATTTGAGAATTAAAGAGGTTATCTTTGGTGAGAATCAGTATGAGTATTGGAAACTCTGTAAGGAAAATCCAAATGCTCTTGTTATTAGTTAATTGCTCTGCTCACTGCTTCTGTTTTTAAAAATTATCAACCTGTGGATCAGACTGGATCCTAAATTCTTCCAGCTTTCTCTAATAATATCTGCTACAACTATCAGACCTAGATCAGAAACTGCTCTTTCCTAGGGTCCCAGAGCAGGGTCTGGACCACCTGAGGTGACCAGAAGGGGACAGCATGTGCCTTATATGGCTTCAGAGTCTGTCCCCAGCTTGTTGGCGCACAGCCAGACGTGTGGGAACCACAGTGACACTCTCCCCCTTTTCCTTTGGGCCTGTCTTATGCATCTGGTGCCAAGGTGACAGTGACGTAGTGACAACCTCATAGCCAACTCTGTGACTCTGACCTAAGAAGCCCTCTGGTCCATCCAATGGGTAACTTGGCAATATCACTTTTCTGTTCAGAATGATATTAGTGTCCTCTTATAAAACATTCTCCTTACCGGGAATGCAGCACGTGAACATTAATGGGTAACCCTGCTGCAGCCTGTCTATTGCTTAAATGATAAAATGTGCCAAGACTCTTACACACAGTGCTCCAGGGAAGCCTCAGGGAAATTGAGATCAGTTCCACAGAATGAGCACATAGGCTCTCGCTGCCTCCGGTTTCCCCAGATGCCCATGTGGGTGTCTGACTCGTCATCTTTGAGCCAAGGTCCACAGCTCAGAAGCGTTATGAAAACCAGGGTTATCATATTCCTGTTACTTTGCATATTTCCTTGTAAAATTGTACCTGCCGTCTTTGCAGAAATACAACTCCCAGCATAATCATGTTGGCCCAGCACTGAGATGGTCCGGTAAGGCCACACCTGGCAACAGCAGGCAGATGGACTCACCAGGACTCTTCTTTCTGGCTTCTGTGTTGCTCCAACATGGTTACAGGGTTTCAACCCAGTCTTCCATGTGGGACCTGGCCAACCAGCTGGGACAGGTCCATTCAGCACCCAGGGACATGTAGAACCTGCCTGCGAGTTAGTTCATCAGCAAAGCTTTGGAGCAACTTTGATCAAATGGGGAAGATGGGAATGTTGACCCCAGGATGAAATCATTCTTGGCAGTCCTGGGCAGGATTGGGTCTGGGCAGCAGGAAGGGGGAGGGCTCGTGCCTTTTCTCTGAGATGAACACCTTCTTAAGGGCTTTCCAGAGAGATCCCCTCCCATGGCACACATGCCCCATGACGGCCGCCCTGGCACTATGTGAGGGTTTCCATCACATGGCTCTTCTTAGAGCTCTCCGAGGGTTCCACAAGTCAACAAGTTGTGGACACCTCCACTACGCTGAGCAGCTGCTGTCTAGACTGGGGACCAAGGGACTCCACAGGTAGGCGGCTACACGAATCCTCCCTCCTGGTCTGCAAAAGTCTTTGCCTGGACTCCTGCAGTGGGTCCCACTCCGTTCCCCTCTGGTGGTTTCATAGCTAGTGCCATTCCATTCTTACAGCTTGACCTCCTCCTTGTGAAAGCCTTGTCCAGGGGCCGTGGACCATGATGCATGGCTGGATTCTGACAAGTCAGGGGCAGTAGAGACCCAGCGTCCTCCTTCTGGGATTGTGGGCCCTTAGGCCCAGGCCTGTGAGCTTTGAGACCCTGTCCAGTCCTGGGCTCTAGGAGTCCTGGGCCTGGCCTAAGACCTGGAGCAGCCTGCCACCTGGTCTTAGGTTCTGTCTCCACATAGGCAGCCCTGGGGTCCGGAGCAGATGAAGCTGGAGACCATGGGCTCAGGCCCTGCACCTCCTGGTAGCCTCCCAGCTCCTGGCACTGTACACTTCTGAGCTGGTGTTTGAGCAGAGCCCCACCAAGCAGCCTACTCCCTCTACACAGCCACACATAGGACAGACCGCTGGAGAGCAGGGCCACCCCCTACCAGCCTGACCCCTGGAGGTCTGAGACCCTCAGTGGCAGAAGGATGGCCTTGTGGCTCAGGGAGCCATTTTGTCACAGCCTGCTGTCCCCACCCTACCCTACGCTGAGTATAAGGATCCACCTGCATTTGGGAGAGAGGGGAGTGAGGAGAGAAGAGAGGAGGGAGGAGAGGAGCGAAGGATGGAAGGCCGGAAGGACAGAGGAAAGAAAGGAAAAGTGAGGGTGGGGCAGGGAGAGGGAACCAGGATGGAGGGAGGTGGTGAGGGTCCCAGACTCACACCCTGGTTTTCCTGGTAGTTCACGTGCCTGACATTCCACCTGACTCACGGTTGACCCATTTTTTAGAAAGAAAGTGAGGACCAAGGTAATCCTGGGGATTACCAAATCCAGGTCGACAGGTGCTGCTGTTTATAGCAGATAAGAGTAAGCGGATTGCCGCTGCCTGCTCCTTCCCTGGGTCCAGGAGCAGAGTGGCAGCTGCACCTGGGGAGTGGGCAGCCCCACTAGGATTCCCTCTCCAAGGCTCCTCTTCCATTCTGAGCCCTGAACCTCATCATTCCCCTGCCCGGCCTTGGACCTCATGCATCCCCACCCAGCAGCATGGTGTTCTATGGGGTCAGATTGCTCCTGCTTCTGCCAGGGCTGGGAGAATGGGCTCCTCTTCCTGCCTCTGCACCAGCCCTGGCTCTAACCCCTCCAGGGCTGCCACCTCGGCCACTGCAGAGCAGGACTCTACACGCCTTATGGCCAGTGTCCCCACCAAGATTGCCCTGAAGTTTGCCTCCTGAAAAACCTCAGGGTCTCATGGTCCACACTCCTACTCCATGCACCAGGGGTCCCTGGCTTCAGGACCTGTATGCAGAAACCTTGGTGAGGTTTCAGCCAGACCTGGGTAGCCCTGGGCCTGGCCAACAACTTCAGCTTCAAGGACTTTCTTTGAACTGCATGTGGTGGGAGCTTTCCTGGAGCTCTTTCTACTGAGTGTGCAGGTGGCCAGCTCCTAGGAGGCTAGGCAGGAGACTCGGCACAGTGTGACTGGGCACCAGTGAGGGTAGGAGGTGGGCACACCAAGAACTCCTCTGTGGGGAGCAAGCACTGCCCAGGACAGGAAGCCAGGACCCGCATGGGCACCTGTGGCTGGGGTGCTCACCTGGGTCACGTCCGGCACGTTCACCATCTTCTTGGTCTGAGCCACGTGGCCCACGACTCCCATGTCCAGAGGGAACACAATCTCAGCATCAGGGGGCACCAGGCAGTCCTCTAGGGTGCTGCCCGGTTGCACGCTGAAGAGCCGCGTGGCGAGCTCAGCCATGCCGTTGCGCTGGCGGTACATGAAGAGGCTGCAGCGGTCAGCCTGCAGGATGGTGCAGAGACGCTGCAGGAGTGTGAAGACCACGCGCTCCATGCTGACGTTCTCTTGCATGTCCTGCACCAGCGCAAACAGCGCGGCACTCTCCTCCACCTGGCACAGCTCTCGGAGACTGCTGCAGTCCACCAGGCACCTGTCCTCACAGGCCCCAGCCACATGCTCAGGGCTCAGCTGCTTCTCGAAGTACTGGTGGGCAAAGTCAGGGTTCCCGTCCAGGAAGCTGCGCACCTGCTCCTCACTGAGGCTCATGGTGTCTGCGGCTGTGCGCCACTGCGGGGTTTGCATGGACTCTGCAAATACCTTCGTCAGCAAAGTCTTTCTTAATGATGATTAGGGAGCCGGGGGGAACAGCTGACTCACATCTACAGAGGGGGCTGCCCCCACCACCCTCAGACCCAGAGTCGTCCCTCCTCTCCTGAGAAAATAGGCTCCCAGAACAGAGGCTGGGGTGCCGCGGGGGCTCCTGCCTGTTTCAGGGGCCATGGGCAACTGGGGGCAGGCATGTGGCTTCTGGTGGAACAGGCCCTGAGCTCTGACCCCTAGGAGATAATCCGAGGAACACCAGGACTCCTGCTTCGGGAGCCCTTGGGGATTCGGTTGGTCTGACAGGCCATCTCGGGTCCTCCCGGAGGTCCTGGCCTGGGCTCAGATTTGCTGGGAGGCAGAGGGCACTGGCTCTGCCTCCAGGAGGTACAGACTACTCTGGAAAGGGAGAGGGAGGTTGGGGTAGCCATATTTGGGGGAAGGTATTGGCCAGGGGTAGGGGTGGGACTGATGTGGGGCTCCAGGCAGACAATCCCCAGCACCTGACACATTGTGTTTGTGTCTCAGATGGAGTCCAGTTGCCCAGACAGCAGCTGGATAAGGGCTTCAACAATTTGCTCTGGGTGTCCTGCAGATATTAGCTTCTGTGTGAGTCATGACAAGAAAGTTTGGGTAAGAACTAAGGACAGAGCTGCTCTGCCTGTCTCTCTTGCTGCAAGCAAGCCCTTTTCACGCAAAACAAAGGAGACTTCGATGCTGGGCATGTTTTGCATGAGTGTACAGGCATGGGTGCAGGCATTGGATGGGGGTGCATGCCTGGGGGTGTGTACATGTATCCAAACACATGAGCTGGGGGCAGGAGCAGCTCTGGGATATAGATAGCCCAGAGCACCTAGCCCTGTTTCTGGAGGTGCAAGCAGATATTTTCATTGACAGGATTTCTGGATACTCTCCTAGACAAGAACCAGGAATCACAGCCCTGAGTCTCCAGCCCAGCAGCAACCTGGGATGTCTTTGCATCATCCTCATCTACTTCTTCTATGTGCTACTGTACTTTCAACGAAGGCACGTGTGGTTCTCACACCCTGTGCACTGTTGGTGAAGACTGAGTGTACGGCATGTGACTTTAGCATCTTCTCAGCACAGGATTCTGCTCTGGAAAGCTTCTCCAGGCGCTATGCTGGCCCTGTGGCTGCCTCGCACTGGGAAAACTAATCTGATGCACAGCTGCCTGACCACAATGGGCCCAGCTGGCTGTGCTGCCTTCCCAGGGCTGCGAAGTCCCTGCCTCCACCTAGTCACGTGGCTGCTTCATTTGGGTATTTGCTGGGAGGTCTCCCCTCTTTCCTAAGAATAGTGAGTTTGGGTTGGGACTGGGGAAGTGGGGTGTGGGATAAGGTGGTACTGTGGGCAGGGCTGCAGGGCTAGGGCTGGGGCCGCGGCTATGGGTTGCCTGCTTTGCATTCAGTCTGCTAACTACTTGGAGCTGTTCAGGGCTTTGGTCTCCGGCTCTCAGTGCTGGAGCTCAAGCAGCCCCCATGCAAAGGAGACGCAGCAGACCCAGGGACCAGGCTTTAGGAAGGTGCTTCTGCACCTCAGGTCCGGGTTTCTCAGTTCACCTACCCTTGCCCACTATCCCAACTCAGCTTCACCCCAGGTCCTCAGGACCCCTGTGTGATTCTGTGCCCGCAAAATGCACCCCTTTGCTCTGTTCATTGCTGTGCTATCTCTCCTCGGCCCACACTTGCCCTGTCCTGCAAGAATGGAGTTCACCTGCCCGTGGAATGGGCTCAGTCTGCAGTGAGTGACTGCAGATGGTTGAGGGCAAGCTGGCAGCATGACCTCGGCCTCACTAGGGGCTCTGCAGGCCCCTCACCATAACTGCTGGGCCCTGCCAGCCTCCACCTGTGGCATCTGCTCTGCTCTGCCTGCCCTGGAGCCACAGAGCTCTCAGGTATGCAGGTCCAGAGTGCCAGGGAAGCCACAGCCCTGGGAGGGCCCCTACCTCTGGCCACAGGGTCATGGTGAATGCCCAGTCTCCCTGCCTGCAGGCTCTAAGGTGCTGCCTGGGACACCCCACTCACTCTGCTCCTTCCCACCTCACTCCCCACACTCCTGTGGTGACACCCAGTCCCTGACTGGAGTGGCTGTAATGAAGTCAGAAAGAAACACTTGTGAGGCACATCTGTGATGCACGCCCATGAGACGCCTGTGAGACACACCCTGAGACACATATGTGAGGTATGCCTGAGAGACACGCTTCTAAGACACACGTGAGTCATGCCTGTAAGTTATGTCTGAGATGTGCCTGTGAGGCACACCTGTGTGACATGCCCGTGAGACACACCTGTGAGACACACCTGTGAGACATGCCTGTGAGGCACACCTGTGAGACACACCTGTGAGGCACGCCTGTGAGACACGCCTGTGAGGCATACCTGTGAGACACACCTGTGAGGCACACCTGTGAGACATGCCTGAGAGACATACCTGTGAGGCACACCTGCGATATACACCTGTGAGGCACACCTGTGAGGCACACCTGCGATATACACCTGTGAGATACACCTGTGAGGCACACCTGTGAGGCACACCTGTGAGACACACCTGTGAAGCATACCTGCGAGACACGCCTGTGAGACACGCCTGTGAGGCACGCCTGTGAGACACACCTGTGAGGCACACCTGTGAGACACACCTGTGAGGCATACCTGCAAAACACACCTGTGAGACATGCCTGTGAGGCACACCTGTGAGGCACACCTATGAGACACCTGTGAGGCACACCTGTGAGACACCTGTGAGGCACACCTGTGAGGCACACTTGTGAGGTATGCCTATGAGACACACCTGTGAGACACGCCTGTGAGACACACTTGCATGACATGCCTGTGCTGTGAGGCACACCTGCAAGACACATCTGTGAGGCACACCTGTGAGACACACCTGTGAAACACACCTGTGAGACACACCTGTGAGGCATACCTGTGAGATACACCTGTGAGGCATACCTTCGAGACACACCTGTGAGGCACACCTGCGAGACACACCTGTGAGGCACACCTGTGAGGCACGCCTGTGAGACATGCCTGTGAGGCACGCCTGTGAGACACACCTGTGAAGCATGCCCGTGAGACACACCTGTGAGGCATACCTGTGAGACACACCTGTGAGACACGCCTGTGAGACACGCCTGTGAGGCACACCTGTGAGGCACACCTTTGAGGCACACCTGTGAGACACACCTGTGAGGCACACCTGTGAGACACACCTGCGAGGCACACCTGCGAGACACACCTGTGGGGCACACCTGCGAGACACGCCTGTGAGGCACACCTGCGAGACATGCCTGTGAGACTCACCTGTGAGGTACACCTGTGAGACACACCTGTGAGGCACACCTGCGAGACACACCTGTGAGACACACCTGTGAGACACACCTGTGAGGCACACATGTGAGACACACTTGTGAGATATGCCTGTGAGGCACACCTGTGAGGCACGCTTGTGAGGTATGCCTGCGAGACATACCTGTGAGACACTCCTGTGAGACACACCTACATGACATGCCTGTGCTGTGAGGCACACCTGCAAGACACATCTGTGAGGCACACCTGTGAGGCACACCTGTGAAACACACCTGTGAAACACGCCTGTGAGACACACCTGTGAGACATGCCTGTGAGATACACCTGTGAGACACACCTGTGAGACACATCTTCAAGGCATGCCTGTGTGACACGCCCCAAGGCCGACTCTGGCTGCTTGTGCCACACTGTAGAGGGACCTGTGTGTACCAGGAGCAGTGTGTCTGAGAACAAAACTGGCCGGCCGGGGGGAGGCCAGGAAGTGGGAGGGGAACCTGAGCTTGCCCTTGGGTTCCAGCACATCTGTGGGCAGAGGAGGGGCAGTGCCACAGGGTCTGGTGCCAGGGCAGGTCTACGAGCAGGTGGAGGCCCTGTGGAGGAAGCAGCCCGCCCACCTGCACAGCTTTGGCTCTGTCTGGCGAAGGAGGCCCCTGCAGAGCCACTTCCCAGTGTGAAGCGCAGGTGTGGTGGGCAGTGGGGTTGGCACACCCTGGAGAGCACAGCACTGGCCAGAGGGGCTTGCTGATAGGAGGCTGGGGTGCACGGTCAGACCCAGGGGAGGAGCCACGTTGCCACAGTGTGCAGACACCGAACCCCAAACCTGACCTCACGGTGCTTGCCAGGGACATGGAAAGCCAGCCCTCAAGGGGCAGGGGTGGTGGTACGAGTTTGCTCTTCACCCAGACTGTGATGAGACCCACTGGCCCAGGACATACGGTGTGGGGGACACAGAGCAGGGGCAGAGCTTGTTCCCTGATGGCCGGGGCCCCTATCCACATCACAGCACTTGTGCTGCCCCCAAGGGCAACTTGGGGCAGGCCAGCCTGTGCCGGCGGGCAGAACAGATGCTCCCCAGGCCAGTCCCTGCACTTTTTCAAAGGGTCATGGGGCTCCTTGATCTCCCAGGGGAAAACCTCTGTCCATTTGTTTCCTTTTAGGCTCTGGGGGCACAGTGTTGGAACTCCTCGCCTCGTCCACAGAAGATCTGGTCAATGGCCTCACAGGGCCTATCATCCAACAGGGCGAAAGTCCTCTGCAAAACCCTCACTGTACCCTCGGCCCAGAGAGACATGAGATGCCCCTGGGCAGTCATTCCTGAGGGTTGGCCTGCTCCATGGCTGCTGGAGCCCTCGGAAGCCTTAGGAGGGTGGGGTGGGTCGTGGGTAGCACCCCTCGGGGCAGATGACCCTCAAATGTGCAGCCCAGGTGGCTTAGACCTGGCCACAGTGCGGAGGTTTGTGCCAGGAGGTGGGATGGAGTCTTGTGCCTGACAAGCAGGCTGCTGCTACCCTCAGGACCAGGACCAGCAGAGAGCCTCTGCTTTGTGACCTTGTGGGTTTGTCTCAGTTTTTCACAGTGGCCTGTGTGGGCTCAGGCTTGGTGCTGGGCAAGCAGCGGTGGGTGTGAATGAGCTGCCGTGCTTGCCCGGACGTGCCATCTGGCCATCACGTAGACTGTGTGCACAGTATCTGTGAGACCCGGAGCAGTGCTGTGACCGCAGAATCGCCTCTGCTTTTCTCAGCTGAAAGAGAAGAGAGGGTCCCCTCTGTTTTAAGCCAGCTTTTTGGCACTGTGACCAAAAGATCTGACAAGAACAGTCAGAGGAGGAAAAGTTTACTTGGGGCTGATGGTCTCAGAGGCTCAGTCCATAGATGCCAATTCCATTGCTCTGGGCCCAGGTGAGGCAGAACATCATGGTGGGAGGAGGTGGGGAGGAAAGCAGCTCAGGTCAAGGCACCAAGGAGCAGAGATATAGAGAGAGAAGCTCGGCTCGCCAAGAACAAAATGTGAACCCCAAAGGTACACACCTCCAGGTGCCGTCCTCCTCTGGCCATACCTGCCTGCCCACAGTTTCCACCCAGTCCTCCATATCAGGGATTAATGTACTGATAAGGTCAAAACTCTCGTAACCCAATCATTTCACCTCTCAGCTTTCTTGCACTGTCTCTCACACACGCTTTTCTGGGGCACTTCAGATCTAACTCAAAACTCCCTTCTTATTGGACAGTGTCTACCTCACCAGAAATCAGAAGAGGGCCTGTGAGAGAATCCCATCAGCCAATGCTAAGAGGGGACAGGCCAGAATCGGGAAGCCCGGAGCCAACACAATGTGACGAGAAAGTCAGAAAAGCACCACTGACATGAAATGTGGGACTCGCCCAGTGACGTCATGGGTCCTGGCAAAGCAGCAGAGGAGGGAGTGTGGCGGGAGCCTGACAAGGGCTGAGCTGCAGCCAGGCGAGGACAGGCGGGCCCAGGGTGCAGCTGGGAGAGCGCCACAGGACAGCCCTGGGAGGGGGCTGGGGCCACAGCAGGCACATCGGAGTGTCCTGGGGAGGGTCCAGTGGGAGAGGGCTGCAGACACCGTCTAGCCAGCCAGTGGAGCAGGGGCAGGGGAGGACGGAGCTGAGGGAGCACAAGGGTGCAGGGGTGGAGGGGCAGCTGGATGGGGGCTTCTGGAGTCTGGTAGCCAGGCACACCGGAAAGCCTTGGCTTGTGGCTGGGGACGAGGTGGCTGCTGACTCAACTTACTATCTCATGACGATGCTGCTGCTCTCACTGATCCCTTCACTCTTGGATAGTGGTGAGGAGCCCAGGCCTTGGCCATAGCCACCGTCAGCTTCTTCTAGGTGCCCAGTGCTGGTGGTGGTGGGGTGCTGCCCTGGGCCATGCTTAGCTGGGGCAGGAAAGGTAAAGCCCCGTTTCGATGGGAGGCTGCTGCCTCTCCCTTGGCTGTGCCGTGCCATGACGTGGGTTTGCTGGGCCCTGTGATGTGCCCAGCCTCATCAAGTTGGCACAAAGAGGGTGCTACTGGATGTGGACCCTGGTCAGTGCTGGGGGCTCCTCCAGAAAGGATTCATCTACAGTGCCAGTGTTCAGGGGGCCAGGCCCCAGCTCTCAGCACAGACCCCCACGGCGCCTCCAGCTAAACCTGCAAGGCTGCCCTCATGGCATGATGGGGAGGAGCTCATGTCTGCATTTAGGGTGTGTCTGTCTTTGTTGGTAAAACTTGTTGGGGCTGTCTGGGCTTGTCCATGGGGAAGGGGTGCTGTGGGTGAGATCAGGGCAGGCCAAGTTGCATGCAGCCAGTATCTGAGTCTGGGGCCTGGCTCAGCTGCCCACCTGGGGGATGACATCTGCTCTCAGAGGTGGGGCTGCCTTCCCACAGGCAAGTCCCATGTGGAGAGGATAGCAGGCCTTCCCAGGCACAGCAGCTGGCTCTGGTCTGTCAGAGCCACCCTACAAGCTGGTGGAGGCCACCATCCCCTGATCCAAGCTATTTGGAAACATATGGACTTTGTCGAAGCCAGGTCCTAGTGAGCATCCACCATATCTGCTGTGGCAGGATTTTGGTGAAGCACTGAGAAAACTAGTGACAGGACTTGACCACTCCAGGGTCAGGTCCTCTGTTGTCCCATTCCTTAGCCTGGACAGGAGATCAATAGGTCACAAGCCCCGGTCACGCCATTGGGCTGGAAAATCTGGGGAGCTAGGCACGAAGAGATAGAAGAATCCTTTAATGAACAAGCACAAAGGGCTGGGTCCCACCCAGAGGAGATCTGGATTAATGAGGACGGAGGTAGACAGTCATAAACCCAAAGGCCAGGAGGGACATTCTGAAAGGTGGATCACTCTGGCTCAGAGGATCAGTGATGGGACTGCAGCTGGGAGTGAGGTGGCCTCAGGACCCCAGGCTGGGGCCAAAGGCTGCTGCCCGAGTAAGATGCTCAGAGCCACAGCTGGCTCTCCAGAGGAGGGTGGAGTTCCACCCACAACTGGCCTCAGGCAGCTGACCTGTGGAGGAAACAGCCAGGGTAGGTCCACTTTGTCTTCCATCCTCACCCATGTAACCTCGGGTCCCCAGAGGGATTGTTTCCACAGTCCGGGTCCCACCACAGCCACCCCGTGACCTCGAAATGTGGGGATAGTCCAAAGGATGACTCCGATGGTGGTGAACCACACAAGTGAGTATGCTCACAGTGTGCAGCGTTTGGCCCATGGTGGACTTCTTCTTTAACCCTGACTTAGAGGGTGTAGTCAGCCATGTCCCCATTTCCTGAGACACTGCCATCTTTCATTCATACATTGGTCCTCTCATATCTGATTTTATTTGTCCACCCATCTAGCCATTATTCATCCGTCCTCCATCCATCCATCACCTCTCCATTTACATACCTGTCTATCCATTCTTCTGCCTACCTACCCACGTATC
>NC_135312.1:105000-117500 GCF_048772815.1 Callospermophilus lateralis | reverse complement strand
AGTGAGTGCTCTGCGGTCTGAGAAAAGCAGCCTCGTTAGTTGCAGTCACTGAACGCTAGGTGGCGCAAAGCTACCGTCATTTTGGAAGGCCTGCCTGAGTTCCATTTCCAGTTTAGATATAATCTATCTACATGTATAGACATAGATACATAGATAGATAGATAGATAGACAGACAGACTGACAGACTTAGATATCTATATCTATATCCATATACAGATCACTACGCTGCAAGCCGCTGCGTCATATCTTCCTCTCTTCCCTCAGCCTACTGAGTCCCTGGAAAGACAGATGGGCACGGGCCTCAGTGCAGTTGTACTCCCGCTTTCCCCCCCCCCCCCCTACAGTAAAGTCCTGGAAGCACTGGGGGGTGGGGAGGACATACCGCTTTCACCCCTGGTATCTGATCACGTTCCTTAGCCTTTAACATGCCCCACCTAGGAGATAGCTTCTGTGCCTCTGCCCGACCCTTGGAATTTCAACTATAATCCCCACTTCCCCCATCCCACTCACTCCAATTCCCCAGTAGTAGTCCCTCCCAAGGCTGTCACCACCAGAGGTCCATAGTAAACACCTCCCGCCCCCCCCCCCCCCCCCCGCCCCTGAGAGTTATGAGGGAGGGCCTGGATGAGGTTAAGAGAGAAACGAACAAAAATAAAACAGTGATGTTTCCCGTGTGTGTGTGTGTGTGTGTGTGTGTGTGTGTGTGTGTCTGTCTGTCTGTCTGTCTGTCCGTCCGTCTGTCTAGTGTGTACCTGTCTGAGCCCAAAACCCAAACAGGATGGATTTGGGCCTGGGGGAAGGAGAGGGAGGCCCTTCCTGGGTTTACTTTCTGGGGAAGGGAAGAGACAAAGGAAAAAAAGGTGAGGGTGTTGCCCAGCAATCAAGACCCTTTGTGGACCAATGCCCAAGGCCCTGGGTTTCTTCCCCAGCCTAGCATCACAAAAGAAACAAAAGTAGTGAACAAAGACAGACTCAAACAACCAAAACAGGCAATAAAATCTCATCTCAAAGACTCTGTGCTGGGCTGGGATGGGCTGGGATGCGCTGGGGTCCTTTATATCTCAGCGTTAGAGTGGTCGCCTAGCATATTCGAGGCCCTGGGTTAGATCCTCAGCTCCAGATAAAAAGAAATTAATAACATAAAGGCATTGTTTAAATACATACATACATACATACATACATACATACATACATACATACATAAATAGGTAGATAAATAAAATCCAGACACTAGAAGAGACCTTGCTCACACAGACAGAGGTGGTGGTGGTGGTGGGGGGAAGATCAAGATGGAAATCACTCTACCCTTGGCATCCAATAGACAAATATGGCTCCCCATACTCATGTCAGGGTTTCCTTGGTGGGGATGGAACCAGAAACCAGCCCCTCACACAGGGGCTGGTTTCTGCCTGGAGCCTGGAACTGGGGACTGAACACAGACACAGTTTACCACTGAGCTAAACCAACATCCCCTTTTTATACAGATATTTTTATATATTTTTGGTAAATCCATTGATTTATGAGTTGAACCCAGAAGCACTCACTTGACCACTGACTGAGCCACATCCCCATATTCAATATTATCTATCTATCTATCTATCTATCTATCTATCTATCTATCTATCATCTATCTATTCATTTGTTTTCTGGCTTGCTTGCTTGTTCTAGTTAAAGCTTGGTCCCGGGGTTTCAAAAACTGACTTCCAGACCACTCACGTTATAAAGGAATCAAGCCTTTATTAAAGCACAACTAGTGGCGACTGAGCAGAAGAACATAAAGCTGTTCCCCTGGCCAGCCCCAAACAATTGCAAGGGTGCCCCTTATAAGCCTCAAACCTGCAAAAGGGACGTTTTGGGGGGAGGGGGCGTCTAGCTAATGCAAGCAAGCCATGTTACAGAAGCGGGAGAGTGAAGTCAGGCGGAGGGACGCTCAGCCAATCACAATCAGCCTAGCCACTCCAGTGACAGAAGCTTAGCCCCCCCCCCCCCGCTCCCCCTTTTATGGGCTAGTTACAGAAACAATGTCCCATTAGGTAGTTCCTTACTCTTAAAGGTTTCTATAGCACAAGGAAAAGAACATCTTGCGTCAGTCATGACCCTTCTACTTGGCCTGGTTGTTTTACAGAATGGGGACATAAAACAAAACGGAGTCCCATTTGCTTTTACTATCACAACTTTTCTTTGGGAGACAGGGGTCTCCTCGCGAGGTTACTTTCGCTATGAGTTTACGATCCTTCTCTCAACCTCCTCCTGATCCTCTTGGGGGTGGGCGGGGGAGGATCGACATGAACCCCCAACCCATACCTTTAATTTTTTGAGCTGTAGATGGATGGACACACTATCTTTACCTTATTTACTTGTTTGTCCCTTTGTTTTGGGTTCTGTGGTGCTCAGGATGGAATCCAGCGCCCCACACGTCCCAGGCAAGTGCTCTACTACCGAGCTAAAACCCTAGCCCAAGCTTTGCATTCTAGAATGAATACATTTCCTTCTATGCTGAAGGAACACAGACACATTTATTGCACAACAAGCCCAGAGATCTTCACATCACACTTGCCTAGAAGTCCTACATACATTCATTGACCTTTGACTTTGGAAGCCAAGTTCAGAATCTACCAGCTCTGGCCAGACTCTGGCCAGATAACTGCCACGATGTGGTGTTTTGCTCACCAACAGTTGGACCTAGGAGAACAGCTTGGACTCAAGTGGACAAATACTCTTATGCATTCAGGAAACAGTGCCACTCACCTGGTACAGGAGTGTTCTTTCAACAAATGATCCCCAAACCCTTACTTTTTCGATTAAAACTAACAGATGTGAAAACTGGTCATTAATGGCACAGATCTTTTTATTTATTTATTTATTTATTATTTTTTAGAGAGAGTGTGAGAGTGAGAGACAGGGAGAGAGAATTTTTTTAATATTTATTTATTTAGTTAGTTAGTTAGTTAGTTAGTTAGTTTTCCGCGGATATAACATCTTGATTTGTTTGCGGTGCTGAGGATCGAACCCTGGCCGCACGCATGCCAGGCGAGCATGCTACCACTTGAGCCACATCCCCAGCCCCAAGCACAGATCTTTCTCTTTTCGTTTTCTTTTCTTTCTTTCTTTCTTTCTTTCTTTCTTTCTTTCTTTCTTTCTTTCTTTTTTTTTTTTTTTTTTTTTCTAAATCTGAATGTTACACCGAATGCATGTGTTAGAACTTCCACATGTGTCACTGACTATGGGATAAGTTTAGAGCTTCGATAAAATACACGTTCTAATAAAAAGGGTGACCTCTCATGTAGGAAACCTATATGTCTTTAAGTGTACCGACTTTTTAATAATAAAAAAATCTCTCAGACACAGCACAGCATAGTACTCTAGTCCCCAGATGTGCACACATCTCCAGTGACAGAGATGTGGGGTGATTCAGGAGAATCACAAGACTAAGCCCAGCCTCAGCAACTTATGGAGCCCTGGGGTAACTCGACAGAGAGAGAGAGGGGGGGGGGAGAGACAGAGAGAGAGAGAGAGAGAGAGAGAGAGACAGAGAGACAGAGAGAGACAGAGAAGGGGGGATAGGTGTTGGGGGGGGTGTTGCTCAGAGGCAAAGCATCTCAGAAGGAAGAGGGGGAATTTATTATAATAAGAAAACATAAGAACTGAACCTTTACAGCAACAAAACTCTGATGACTCTGCTGACACTCTGTTGTTCTAACCCATCGGAGGCCTAGCAAGGTTATCAAACAGAAAAGTGATTTTCTGGATGAAAATTCTAAATATTTGTTAGCCAATGGGCAGATAACCCACCCTGAAAGTCCATATGGCTTCACCTATGATTAGGGAGGGGGAGGGTAGGGAAAAGAGAAAGGAAAAAGGATATGGGTTTTAACATGAGCCTCAGTGGCTGAGCAGTGAGACTTATACTCAAAGCCTATAAAGTGGACCCCTGTTACATTTTCTGACACCCACCACCACCTCACCCCCCCCACCCCCCCCCACCCCGCTTTAATTGATTTGACAGTTGGGAGAAAAATTAAAAAAAAAAAAAAAAAAAAAAAGACAAAAAAGGACAACAACAGCAACAGACAGAAACAACAACCACCCTTACCGAATTTCTGAATTTACATGAGTGAATGACTCTTCTTGATTCTCAGTAACATAGTTTATACTTTTCATGGTTTTTGATTTGTTTGTATGTAATTAAAAAAAAAAAAATCAGAAGAAATTATTGGTATGCATGGTGGTGGTGGTGGCGGTGGTGGCAAAAAGTAACCTGGAACCTGCTTTACTTAGGCTACTGGTTTGATAAAGTCTTCCTTGCATGGATGTGTTGTTGTAGGGACAAATGAGGCAAGGCACCGACCGAACAGAGCAGGAAAACGGTTTTATTTGGCTGCAGCCAGGTTCAGAGAAGATGGCTTTTGCTGTAAGGAATTAATCCCCTGAACCCAAAGTTCAGGTAGTTTCAGAGTTTTATACCCAGCATGTAAGGGGAGGGGCTCAGAAATTCATGGTCTGCAGAAGTTCACATAAAAGCAGCTTTTTCTCTCACTGTCCTGGGCATGTTAACCCTTGGAGGACAACACCTGAGAAGGGGAGAGCTTCTTCTCCCCTGTCTACTCTCCCCCTGCCAGCTGTTACCATGGAGTCCAGTTGGTACCCTCTCGTATCTTAAACATGTAGACATCTCTGTGAAGCCCAGCTCAAGGCCAGAGGCCTTGTTTGCACATTTCTTCAAAGTACTGTTCTGGACATGTTTGTGAAAGACTAGTAACGGGGTGTCCAGCACCTGGAGTGCTGGTATCTTCTCGGCCAGTGGCCAAGTAAACAGGGCGACACGAAAATAGGAAGTTTATCCACCTTGAATTCTTTTGCACAGAGAGACTCTTTTGCTGACAGACCTAAAACCAGTCTGGGTGAAGATTTCAGAAGAGGCCCAGTTAAGACTTTTCAGTGGAGAAAGGGGGTGCCACTTCAGATGATGAAGTTTTACCTAACAATAGTTTGGTTTCCAAAGGCTTTTTTTTTTTTTTTTTTTTTTTTGGTAATCCAATCCCCTGCTTTTCCCTTAGAGCTCTTCTCTTTTCTCTTAGAAAACTCTACTCTTACTCAGAGGTCCAAATCTCCATTCCAATGACACAGGGGGAAAAAAAAAAAAAAAAAAAAAATTCTCTCAAGCACCTGGACCCCTCCTGCCCCAAACACAGGAGTTCTGGGTGATCAATGAATTTAAAAGGCAGGAAGAATGGATCATTAACAGAAATGAACATAACCACAGTTACTACTTTCTAAGAGCTGGAAAGAATTACCCAGGGCAGAGCTTCCAACTGAAACACTGTAATTATTAGACAACAAACAGACAGACAGACAGACAGACAGACAGACAGACAGACAGTCAGACAGACAAAAACCCTGAAGTACAAGAGACTCTCCCCTTCTCTCTCTATAACACACACACACACACACACACACACACACACACACACACACACACCCCTCTCTTTCTCTACACCAAACTCTTTTTAATCGCTTGATTTTCAGTTTCTCACTTAGTGGAGCACCCCTTTTCTTTAGGATCAATCTCCTCCTGGGTTTCTTTTTATACCAAAGGGGGGCAAGTTACACATAATCCAGGAGAAGAAGGCCAAAGCAATCAGGTTATTAAGGAACATCAGGAGAGAGAAATTAAATGCTGGTAGACACATTGAACAAGTGCTCTGAAACAAATGATATTCAAATTAACCTCTTAGTGTAGTTTTAAACCAATCGGTCAGCATAAATGCAGAGTTAGAGAGACAAACTGACCCTTAAAACAGGTTGGGAATTGTGAACAGCCTGGAGAGGCCACATTTTTCTTCCTTCAGGGGCAGTGGGAGAGACTTTGCCCTGCCTGTTGTTATGTAAATCAGAACTGAGACCTGCCCCAAGCAAGCCCGGTTTAGTGTAAGAATCTTACTTCCCCGCCCTGATAACTGGCACCCCAGCCTGGCAGGAAACAAATTTCCCCTTGCAGACAAAGCGGTAGGAACCCAAAGTGGCGGGAACCACCCTTCCCCGCTCCCCTCCCCCCTCCCCCTCCCCCCCCCAAAAAAAACCCAAAAAAAACCCACAATGTCACCGAGAAGGCGTAGTACAAGTACCTGCTTTATCTAGGCTACTGGTTTGATAAAGTTGGCACTTTGTTGGGGGTATTTGGGTATTTCAATCTCACCTTGACCCCTGACCCGCCCCTCTCAAGAGTTTGTGACAGATGGATGCGGCTATTTCTCCCTGAGATTTGTGAATGTACAGGTTTATACTTTCTTTGGGTTTCATCCCGTTCTTGAAATGAATCCTGGCAGTGGCCGACATGCTACGACCTCCAGCTTACTTTTGTGTTGTTCAGAGAAGAGTTGTGGTGTGATTTCATCTTTTAGACTTTGTCGAGATTTGGTTTATGTTCCATTCTATGGTCAACTTTGGTAAACATTCCGTATTCACTTGAAAAGAATGTCTGCTGTGTAGTGGTGGCCTTGCAGTGTTCTGAACGTGCCCATTAGGTGTGGGTTGTTCGTGATGTAGTTCTGCTGTCCTTTGTTCCTGATTATTTATTTATGGCCTAAGTCGTCCTCAGCTGCTAAGGGACGAGTGTTCTCATCTCCTTGCCATAATAGATTTATCCATCTTTTCCTTTAATTCTCTGTGGTTTTCATGCAGGTATTTATTTATTTATTTATTTATTTAGTTAGTTAGTTAGTTAGTTAGTTAGTTATAGCTGTTGATGGACACAATGTCTTTATTTTTGTTTATTTATTTTTATGTGGTGCTGAGGATTGAACCCAGGGCCTCACGAATGCAAGGCAAGCACTCTACCACTGAGCTACAATTCCAACCCTCATGTAGGTATTTTGAGGTTATTGAATGACTTGCACACTACCTTAAGATTGTTTAATGCTTCCTCAAAGATCTGACTGTTTATCAATGTGCTATGTTCCTCCTACGCCTGGCAGTGATTGTCTTGTGTGTACCTTGAAGTCATACTAAAAATAAAATAAATAAGTGACTGGGTACAGTGGCCTATGCCTGTCATCCCAGACAGGCTTCTCTCTCTCTCTCTCTCTCTCTCTCTCTCTCACACACACACACACACACACACACACACACACACACAGCTGAGGCAGGAGGATCCAGAGTTTAAAGCCACCCTCAGCAAAAGTGAGACACTAAGCAACTCAGTGAGACCCTGTCTCTAAGTAATATACTAGATAGGTAGGGCTAGGGGATGTGGCTCAGTAGTCAGTGAGTGCCCCTGAGTTCAATCCCTCCTTACAGGCCTCCTCCAATAAATAAACAAACAGATAAAAAAATACATATGTTTATCTTGTTTATTTAGGTGATGATGATGATGATGATGATTTCAATGTGGTGCCCGGGATTGAACCCTGTGCCTCATGCGTACTTGGTAAGTACTGTACCACTGAGCCACAACACCAGACTGACAACACCATGAAGTGCTCTTGCAACCTTTCTCCAGCTTTATTTATCCCAGAGCATGTGGTGTTTCAGTCTAGGGCAACAGACCATGCTTTTTAGCCAAGGCAGCCTCTCTTAGAGCCCTGTTACAGCTTCTTATTACCAAGTGTCTAAATGTAAAATTTGGCTCTGTGATATTGATAGATCAATAAAAATAAAGATACAAAAAAAAAAAAAAAAGATAAAACGGTCAAACAGACAAAATACAACTTCACAAGGAAGAATCCTTGTGATGATTTGTTCGATGATTTGTTCCTTTTTGTATGGCGTGCTAAGGCTCAAACTCTGTGCCAGGCCGGCCCTCTGCTACTGACCCAAAGACACAGACAGACCCTAGACAAGAAAGGATTCTCAGAGGCTGGTCATCTTCCAATTTTTTTTTTTTTTGTACAGAAAAAGGAGGAAACACAAAGCCCAAAGACAAGCAGATCAAATTCCCAAGCAACCGATTTCAAACTGATTTTGACATGTTTCTGTCAATTCCTACATTGTCTGGATGGATCGAACCGTGGCCTAGCAGCTAGTCTGCCTGTCTAATTGTGGCTTCACCGTGGTGGTTTCGGTTTTGAAGTCCCACACCGCCCGTGTCCCCCGCCGGATTCTCTGGGGGTGCTGGGCAGACTGCCGGCGCCTCCCGCTGCTGCGGGGCACCCTGGCGGGGTGGGGGTGGGGCGGCTGGTGGGACGTGTCCAGGTGACTTTCTACGACCCCTGCGAAGGGGATCCCGCTGACACCGACCCTTCCGCCTGATTTTGTTGACGGTTTTCGAGCTCCCCCTGGTGGCCGCTTTTATAGGAGTGTCTTAATCCACTTCTGAGAAGTATCTGTTCAGGTCCTTGGCCCATGGATTGATTGCATTATTTGTTTGATTCTTCCCCGCCCCCCCCCGCCCCCCCCCCCCCCCCCGTTGTCGTTGTTGTTTCGCTCTGGGGCAAGGGCCCACGCTTTTTAGCCAAGGCAGCCGCTCTTAGCGCCCTGTTACAGCTTCTTATTACCATGTGCCTAAACGTAAAATTTGGCTCTGTGACCCGGTGGAAAATGACTTTCGGTTCAAGAAAATGCTCATTTCTTACTCAGGTAAATAAATAGGTAAATAAAAACACAAATTCAAATAAGAATTAATGGGCTGGAGATGTGCCTCAAGTGGTAATGCGCTCCCGCGGCATGCGCGGGGCGCTGGGTTCGATCCTCAGCACCACGTAAAATAAAATAAAGATGTTGTGCCCACCGCATACTGAAAAATAAACATTAAAAAAAAATATTCTCTCTCTCTCTCTCTCTCTCTCTCTCTCTCTCTCTCCTCTCTCTCCACCCCCCTCTTCCCTCTCTCTCTCTCCCCCCTCCTCCTCCTCCTCTCTGTCTTTACAAAAGAAAAATAAGTAAAAGTTAAAAAGGGGGCTGGGGATGTGGCTCAAGCGGTAGCGCAGTTGCAGTTGCAGTTGCCCGGGTTCGGTCCTCAGCACACAAACAAAGATGTTGTTAAAAAAAAAAAAAAAAAAAAGTAAATATTGAAATTCTCTCTCACTCTCTCTTAAAAAAAAAAAAAAAAAAAAAAAAAGATAACGTGGCCAGGCAGAGAAAATAGAACTCCCCAAGGAAGAATCCTTATTCCTATTATGATCAGTATTCTTTTTTTTTTTTTTTCTTTTTTAGAGTAGTTGTAGGTGGACAGCACGCCTTCTTTCGACTTTGTTCCTTTTTGTATGCCGCGCTAAGGCTCAAACCCAGTGCCTCCTATGTGCTAGGCCGGCCCTCTGGCACTGAACCACAGACACAGAGGAGGAAGGTTTCTCAGAGGCTGTTCATCTTCCCATTTTTTTTTTTTTTTTTTTTTTTTTTGGTACAGAGACAGGCGGAAACACCGAGCCCAAAGACCAGCAGATCAAATTCCCCAGCCACCGATTTCGACGGGTTTTTACATGTTTCTGTCAATTCCTCCATTCTCTGGATGGATCGGACCGTGGCCTAGCAGCTAGTCTGCCTGTCTAATAGTGGCTTCACCGTGGTGGTTTCGGTTTTGAAGTCCCACACCGCCCGTGGTGTCCCCCGCCGGATTCTCTAGGGGTGCTGGGCCGATCTGCCTGCGTCTCGTGCCCGCCGCTGTGGGGGGGGGGGGCCCTGGCGGGGCGACCCGGCTGGTGGGACGTGTCCGGGTGACTTTCTACGACCCCTGCGGGGCGGATCCCGCTGACGCCGACCGAGGTTCCGCGTCCCTTCCTCCTGATTTGGTTGACGGTTGTCGAGCTCCCCCTGGTGGCCGCTTTTATAGGAGCGTCGGATCATCGGAAGTCTCCAAGGCGTGATATTCGGCGGCGGTGGCCGAGACAGAGTTCCAGGAGCTGGGCGGCGCCAGCGGAACTGTCTCGGTCACGCTGGGCTGGGCCGTTGTGGCCCGTTGGCGGGATATTGGACCTGCAGGCTTACTGTGTGTGTGTCGGTTGTCTTCTCTCCCTGCACGGTCCGGGCCGCGGGCGCCTCGGGTGGCAGTCTGAGCGGTTCCTTCGCCGCCACGGGCTTCGCTTTGCCCGGTCTGGGTCGGTCGCCGGGACTTCTGTCATATTTTTCTCCCGCTTCCTCTCCCTCTCTCTCGCGGGTTTTGGCCGCGGGGCTGCGGGGCTTCACCGGGCGGGCCAGGCGGGTGTGCTCGCCCGGCCTTGCCGCATTGCCTCTTCGGGGGCCCGCTGCCCGGGGCTTGTCCTGTTGGCTACGCCCGGCGTCCTTCGGACGTGTTCCCCGTCCGCCCTTCCCCACCCCCTCCCCGGTCCTGCTCGCTGGGGATGGCGGTCCCCGTCTCTTGTCTTTGCCTTCGTCAACGAGGGTCGACCAGTTGTCCCTAGGGGCTCTGGATCTCGGTGATGGGCTCGATTTCGCGGTCCGCTGACCGTGACTGTGTTCAGGGAAGGCGGCAGTGGTGAGTGAACTGTTCCCCGTTGCCCCGGTCGCGATTGTTTTGGCCCGAGTTGGCCGTTTTCTGCCATCGGGTAGGTGCTGACACGTTGTCCTCTGGCGGCACACGCCAGAGCGAGGGAGCTTGGGCCTCCGGGTGCGTGCGGGGCTCTGGGCTGATGGGGTGGCCCGGACCCGTTCCCTCTTGAGCTGCTTGCCTGGGCCTGCGTGCGACGGCTCTTTGGCGCACCTGGAGCGCCCTCGCGGTGGTGCCGCCTCTGGCCGGCCGGCCTTCTGGCGCCGGAGGGCGGCGGGGGTAGGTGGCGGGTGGTCCTTTACCGCCCGTGCGCTCCTCGCTGCGGGCACCGAGGGTGGCGTGACGACGCTTGCTTCCATGGCTCCGAGCCGCGTGTCAGGCGTTCCCCGTTCCGTGTCGTCGGCCGCTCTCCCTGGGGTGTGGGGCCGGCGAGGCCGTAGCAGGCTCCTCTTAGAAGCGGTCCTCGCCGGGTCTCCCCCTGCTCCCTGGGCCTCTCCCGCCCACTCTGCTGATCGATGTGGTGACTTTGCGCTCTCCTGGGCCGGACCAAAGCCGCGCCAGGCGAGGGACGGACATTCATGGCGAATGGGCCGACTCTTCTCGTCCTGCCCGCGGGCCCCTCGCCTTGCCTCCCCGCCCGTTCGCGGTGCGGGGAAGGGCGGGGGTGCGGAATCCGGCCTCGACCTCGCTCCTGGGGTCCTCTGACGTAGCGGGTGCTTCTCGCTCGCCGCCCCCCCTGGGCGGCCAAGGGCCGTGTGTGTGGCCCTCCCCGGCGCGGGGAGGGCTGCCACCGTGCTGCCTCGGCGCGACGGTGCGCCTCTGCTTCGGTGCTCCTGGGGCGCTCCGGGTTGTTTCCTGAGGTGCCTGAGGCTGAGCCGGTGTGTGCTGCTCCCGATCCCAGTGCCGCTGCCGCGGCCGGCCGCCGCCTCGCTGTCGGTCTCGCCCCGTCTGTGGGGGTTTCCGAGGCGAGTGCCTGAAGGGAAGAGCGGTGTCGCTTCTTTCGGGGGATCGAGGCGGTAAGCTCGGCAGCGTTGCCCGCTCCCTCTCCGGGGGGGAGGGTGTCGCGTTGTCGTCCCCAGCGCCGAGTGGCGTGGGGAGTGTTAGGCGAGCGGGCGCCCGGGCGCTCTTCCCTCTCTCCGGTGGGGGAAGGAGACGTTGCCCGGGCGTGTGAGCGATGGTGGCGGGACGCCGAGCTGGGGCCGGTCGGGCCCCCGAGGCGATGGGGCTTTGGGTGTCCCCGGCCGCGAACGCTCAAGAAGCCTTGTGCTTGCCTGTACCGCAGATCCCCCCTCGTTGTCTCGGCGGCCGGTTGGCAGAGGGGCTGGGTTGGGTGCGGCCCACCCTCAGTGAGGAAGTTTCTCTAGCGATCCGTGAAGGGCGTGCCTTGTGTGGGGGTACCGGATTCCCCCGTTGGCCGCCCCCTGCTTTTTGCGCTACGCTACCGTCGGTGGTGTGTGTAGGCGAGAGTCCCCCCTCCCCGCCGTCTGGGAGTGCAGGGGTCCGCCGGCCCCCCGCGGGTGGGGGCCGAGCGCCTGCTCTTTGTGCCTACCGCGGCCCACGCCTCCCCCCTTCGAGTCGGGGGAGGGTTCCCGCTGGGCCTTGGCCGGGCCTTCTGGCGCGCGTGGGGCCACTGTGTGGGCCGCTGGTGCCGCGTGTGTGCGCGGTGGCGGTGGGGCGCTGTTCGCGCGGCCGGGGGTTGAGGGGCCGCGTCCCTCTTTCCCCCGCGCCCGCTGCGAGTGTCCCTCTGCCCGCTCCCGGTCCCGGGCCGGCGGGCGACCTGCGTGCGTGTGCGCTGGCTCGGGGCGCGGCCGCCGCGGCCCCCCTGGGAGCGTTCCGCGGGCGGTGTGGTGAGCGAGTGGACCCTGGAGCTGGAGAGGGCCCAGGTCGTGGGACTCGTCCGGCCCGAGGTTGTGGCGTTGCATGCTGGCGTTTGGAGGCCAGGCGCGCGTCTCGTCGCGTGGAGGGCCACCCTGTGGTGGCGGGGCGGCGGGTCTCGTGGGAGGTTCCGGGGGTGGGGCCGGAGGCCGGGTTGGCGTCGCAGGCGGTGCGGGACCGCCCTCGCGTGTGGCGGTGGGATCC
>NC_135312.1:77500-92500 GCF_048772815.1 Callospermophilus lateralis | reverse complement strand
GGTGGGGGGTGTGCTCTTTGGTGTTTGTGCATTTCTCTCCTTCCTTGCTTGCACACCAACTCAACTCTCGCTCGCTCCCTCTCTCCTTCCCTCCTTCCTTTCTTTCACTTTTGCTTCACTGTTTCTTTCCTGGTGGTGCTGGTGCTGGTGGTGCTTCCTTTCGATTACTTTTCTTTATTTTTTTCTTGATTTTTTTTTTTTTTTAACATTTCCTGCCCCTCCCCCGGTGTGTCTCTCTCTCTCTCTCTCTCTCTCTCTCTCTCTCTCTCTCTCTCTCTCTCTCTCTCTGAGATTCAGAGGCCACCTTGCACTTCTTCCTGGCCGCAGTTGTAATTCGGCTTTTTACTTTTGATAAGAGTCACTTCTGACATCCTCTGCTCTCCAAAGTCTACGTGACTTCATGACTATGCTGGGCGTGGACTCCAGGACAGATAAGTCTGCCTAAAACAGGGAAGAAAGGTGATATGATTTCCCCTGGATTGAATCCAGAAGTGCCTAACTACCACCACGGAGTTTTTGTGTGTTTTTTTTTTTTTTTTTTTTTTTTTGTTTGTTTTTTTTTTTTGAGATGGAGTGTCCCTGGATTGCTCATGTTGGCTAACATCAAAGGAGACAACATCCTATCTCAGTCTGTGATAACACCTGCGGTGGTGTTATCACATGGGGTGTGTGTGGGGGGGTGTCCTTCCCCTTCCCCTTCCCCTTCCCTCTCTCCTTTCTCTATTTGCTGGTTAAAGCTCGAGGTCTCTGGAGGTTGCCTGATTACTCCCAGGACCTCACCTTCTCTTGTGAGTAGCTGAGGTGGTGGTTGCTGAACACTGTCCCACCATTCTGATCTTTCACTACTCTTACTGTTCTCTTCCAGGACTTTTGCATCGAGTTCCTTCTTCCAAGGATGGTGGAATGATGACAAAGATGATGGTATTGGAGATTTGGAACACTTTTTTTTTTTTTTTTTTTTTTTTGGTGGTTGTTTTTCCTCCCGGATGGCTGTCAAACCTGCAGCAGCACACACATCGGTCCATCTCGAAGTGGAGAATCTCTAAAGGATCTTCAAGGAAAGCGTGGACAAGGAGGATTCAGTCCCCGGGAGACTCTTGACACGAGATGGGAAATCCCCCCCCCCCCATTTCTTCTGGAAAATACCTAATACCAATAAAGACAGGACAAAATGCAGCACAGGCTGGCTGGCTGGCTGGCTGGCTGGCTGGCTGGCTGGCTGGCTGAGGTTTATGTAGCGCCGAGTAGGTCTACAGGTAAAATTGGATCCCAGAGCAACTGTGCAGTTACTCAGGGTCCTTGCCTTCCCCAACTGTCCCCTATCGGACCGAAGCTGCTCCCTCCCCTAAGGCCTTTCTCAGTCGGCTAATCCACCACACTTAGGAGTGGTGAAGGTGGGACACACGTTTTAGGTTTGCTTGGCTTCTTCAGTCGGATCTCATCTCGCCACCGGGTCAGAAACACAAGCATATACACGTGGATGCGCATAGCGACGGGTTTCCACCCTGTGGAACTTGGGAGTTCACAGTGAGTGCTCTGCGGTCTGAGAAAAGCAGCCTCGTTAGTTGCAGTCACTGAACGCTAGGTGGCGCAAAGCTACCGTCATTTTGGAAGGCCTGCCTGAGTTCCATTTCCAGTTTAGATATAATCTATCTACATGTATAGACATAGATACATAGATAGATAGATAGATAGACAGACAGACTGACAGACTTAGATATCTATATCTATATCCATATACAGATCACTACGCTGCAAGCCGCTGCGTCATATCTTCCTCTCTTCCCTCAGCCTACTGAGTCCCTGGAAAGACAGATGGGCACGGGCCTCAGTGCAGTTGTACTCCCGCTTTCCCCCCCCCCCCCCTACAGTAAAGTCCTGGAAGCACTGGGGGGTGGGGAGGACATACCGCTTTCACCCCTGGTATCTGATCACGTTCCTTAGCCTTTAACATGCCCCACCTAGGAGATAGCTTCTGTGCCTCTGCCCGACCCTTGGAATTTCAACTATAATCCCCACTTCCCCCATCCCACTCACTCCAATTCCCCAGTAGTAGTCCCTCCCAAGGCTGTCACCACCAGAGGTCCATAGTAAACACCTCCCGCCCCCCCCCCCCCCCCCCGCCCCTGAGAGTTATGAGGGAGGGCCTGGATGAGGTTAAGAGAGAAACGAACAAAAATAAAACAGTGATGTTTCCCGTGTGTGTGTGTGTGTGTGTGTGTGTGTGTGTGTGTGTCTGTCTGTCTGTCTGTCTGTCCGTCCGTCTGTCTAGTGTGTACCTGTCTGAGCCCAAAACCCAAACAGGATGGATTTGGGCCTGGGGGAAGGAGAGGGAGGCCCTTCCTGGGTTTACTTTCTGGGGAAGGGAAGAGACAAAGGAAAAAAAGGTGAGGGTGTTGCCCAGCAATCAAGACCCTTTGTGGACCAATGCCCAAGGCCCTGGGTTTCTTCCCCAGCCTAGCATCACAAAAGAAACAAAAGTAGTGAACAAAGACAGACTCAAACAACCAAAACAGGCAATAAAATCTCATCTCAAAGACTCTGTGCTGGGCTGGGATGGGCTGGGATGCGCTGGGGTCCTTTATATCTCAGCGTTAGAGTGGTCGCCTAGCATATTCGAGGCCCTGGGTTAGATCCTCAGCTCCAGATAAAAAGAAATTAATAACATAAAGGCATTGTTTAAATACATACATACATACATACATACATACATACATACATACATACATAAATAGGTAGATAAATAAAATCCAGACACTAGAAGAGACCTTGCTCACACAGACAGAGGTGGTGGTGGTGGTGGGGGGAAGATCAAGATGGAAATCACTCTACCCTTGGCATCCAATAGACAAATATGGCTCCCCATACTCATGTCAGGGTTTCCTTGGTGGGGATGGAACCAGAAACCAGCCCCTCACACAGGGGCTGGTTTCTGCCTGGAGCCTGGAACTGGGGACTGAACACAGACACAGTTTACCACTGAGCTAAACCAACATCCCCTTTTTATACAGATATTTTTATATATTTTTGGTAAATCCATTGATTTATGAGTTGAACCCAGAAGCACTCACTTGACCACTGACTGAGCCACATCCCCATATTCAATATCTATCTATCTATCTATCTATCTATCTATCTATCTATCTATCTATCATCTATCTATTCATTTGTTTTCTGGCTTGCTTGCTTGTTCTAGTTAAAGCTTGGTCCCGGGGTTTCAAAAACTGACTTCCAGACCACTCACGTTATAAAGGAATCAAGCCTTTATTAAAGCACAACTAGTGGCGACTGAGCAGAAGAACATAAAGCTGTTCCCCTGGCCAGCCCCAAACAATTGCAAGGGTGCCCCTTATAAGCCTCAAACCTGCAAAAGGGACGTTTTGGGGGGAGGGGGCGTCTAGCTAATGCAAGCAAGCCATGTTACAGAAGCGGGAGAGTGAAGTCAGGCGGAGGGACGCTCAGCCAATCACAATCAGCCTAGCCACTCCAGTGACAGAAGCTTAGCCCCCCCCCCCCCGCTCCCCCTTTTATGGGCTAGTTACAGAAACAATGTCCCATTAGGTAGTTCCTTACTCTTAAAGGTTTCTATAGCACAAGGAAAAGAACATCTTGCGTCAGTCATGACCCTTCTACTTGGCCTGGTTGTTTTACAGAATGGGGACATAAAACAAAACGGAGTCCCATTTGCTTTTACTATCACAACTTTTCTTTGGGAGACAGGGGTCTCCTCGCGAGGTTACTTTCGCTATGAGTTTACGATCCTTCTCTCAACCTCCTCCTGATCCTCTTGGGGGTGGGCGGGGGAGGATCGACATGAACCCCCAACCCATACCTTTAATTTTTTGAGCTGTAGATGGATGGACACACTATCTTTACCTTATTTACTTGTTTGTCCCTTTGTTTTGGGTTCTGTGGTGCTCAGGATGGAATCCAGCGCCCCACACGTCCCAGGCAAGTGCTCTACTACCGAGCTAAAACCCTAGCCCAAGCTTTGCATTCTAGAATGAATACATTTCCTTCTATGCTGAAGGAACACAGACACATTTATTGCACAACAAGCCCAGAGATCTTCACATCACACTTGCCTAGAAGTCCTACATACATTCATTGACCTTTGACTTTGGAAGCCAAGTTCAGAATCTACCAGCTCTGGCCAGACTCTGGCCAGATAACTGCCACGATGTGGTGTTTTGCTCACCAACAGTTGGACCTAGGAGAACAGCTTGGACTCAAGTGGACAAATACTCTTATGCATTCAGGAAACAGTGCCACTCACCTGGTACAGGAGTGTTCTTTCAACAAATGATCCCCAAACCCTTACTTTTTCGATTAAAACTAACAGATGTGAAAACTGGTCATTAATGGCACAGATCTTTTTATTTATTTATTTATTTATTATTTTTTAGAGAGAGTGTGAGAGTGAGAGACAGGGAGAGAGAATTTTTTTAATATTTATTTATTTAGTTAGTTAGTTAGTTAGTTAGTTAGTTTTCCGCGGATATAACATCTTGATTTGTTTGCGGTGCTGAGGATCGAACCCTGGCCGCACGCATGCCAGGCGAGCATGCTACCACTTGAGCCACATCCCCAGCCCCAAGCACAGATCTTTCTCTTTTCGTTTTCTTTTCTTTCTTTCTTTCTTTCTTTCTTTCTTTCTTTCTTTCTTTCTTTCTTTTTTTTTTTTTTTTTTTTTCTAAATCTGAATGTTACACCGAATGCATGTGTTAGAACTTCCACATGTGTCACTGACTATGGGATAAGTTTAGAGCTTCGATAAAATACACGTTCTAATAAAAAGGGTGACCTCTCATGTAGGAAACCTATATGTCTTTAAGTGTACCGACTTTTTAATAATAAAAAAATCTCTCAGACACAGCACAGCATAGTACTCTAGTCCCCAGATGTGCACACATCTCCAGTGACAGAGATGTGGGGTGATTCAGGAGAATCACAAGACTAAGCCCAGCCTCAGCAACTTATGGAGCCCTGGGGTAACTCGACAGAGAGAGAGAGGGGGGGGGGAGAGACAGAGAGAGAGAGAGAGAGAGAGAGAGAGACAGAGAGACAGAGAGAGACAGAGAAGGGGGGATAGGTGTTGGGGGGGGTGTTGCTCAGAGGCAAAGCATCTCAGAAGGAAGAGGGGGAATTTATTATAATAAGAAAACATAAGAACTGAACCTTTACAGCAACAAAACTCTGATGACTCTGCTGACACTCTGTTGTTCTAACCCATCGGAGGCCTAGCAAGGTTATCAAACAGAAAAGTGATTTTCTGGATGAAAATTCTAAATATTTGTTAGCCAATGGGCAGATAACCCACCCTGAAAGTCCATATGGCTTCACCTATGATTAGGGAGGGGGAGGGTAGGGAAAAGAGAAAGGAAAAAGGATATGGGTTTTAACATGAGCCTCAGTGGCTGAGCAGTGAGACTTATACTCAAAGCCTATAAAGTGGACCCCTGTTACATTTTCTGACACCCACCACCACCTCACCCCCCCCACCCCCCCCCACCCCGCTTTAATTGATTTGACAGTTGGGAGAAAAATTAAAAAAAAAAAAAAAAAAAAAAAGACAAAAAAGGACAACAACAGCAACAGACAGAAACAACAACCACCCTTACCGAATTTCTGAATTTACATGAGTGAATGACTCTTCTTGATTCTCAGTAACATAGTTTATACTTTTCATGGTTTTTGATTTGTTTGTATGTAATTAAAAAAAAAAAAATCAGAAGAAATTATTGGTATGCATGGTGGTGGTGGTGGCGGTGGTGGCAAAAAGTAACCTGGAACCTGCTTTACTTAGGCTACTGGTTTGATAAAGTCTTCCTTGCATGGATGTGTTGTTGTAGGGACAAATGAGGCAAGGCACCGACCGAACAGAGCAGGAAAACGGTTTTATTTGGCTGCAGCCAGGTTCAGAGAAGATGGCTTTTGCTGTAAGGAATTAATCCCCTGAACCCAAAGTTCAGGTAGTTTCAGAGTTTTATACCCAGCATGTAAGGGGAGGGGCTCAGAAATTCATGGTCTGCAGAAGTTCACATAAAAGCAGCTTTTTCTCTCACTGTCCTGGGCATGTTAACCCTTGGAGGACAACACCTGAGAAGGGGAGAGCTTCTTCTCCCCTGTCTACTCTCCCCCTGCCAGCTGTTACCATGGAGTCCAGTTGGTACCCTCTCGTATCTTAAACATGTAGACATCTCTGTGAAGCCCAGCTCAAGGCCAGAGGCCTTGTTTGCACATTTCTTCAAAGTACTGTTCTGGACATGTTTGTGAAAGACTAGTAACGGGGTGTCCAGCACCTGGAGTGCTGGTATCTTCTCGGCCAGTGGCCAAGTAAACAGGGCGACACGAAAATAGGAAGTTTATCCACCTTGAATTCTTTTGCACAGAGAGACTCTTTTGCTGACAGACCTAAAACCAGTCTGGGTGAAGATTTCAGAAGAGGCCCAGTTAAGACTTTTCAGTGGAGAAAGGGGGTGCCACTTCAGATGATGAAGTTTTACCTAACAATAGTTTGGTTTCCAAAGGCTTTTTTTTTTTTTTTTTTTTTTTTGGTAATCCAATCCCCTGCTTTTCCCTTAGAGCTCTTCTCTTTTCTCTTAGAAAACTCTACTCTTACTCAGAGGTCCAAATCTCCATTCCAATGACACAGGGGGAAAAAAAAAAAAAAAAAAAAAATTCTCTCAAGCACCTGGACCCCTCCTGCCCCAAACACAGGAGTTCTGGGTGATCAATGAATTTAAAAGGCAGGAAGAATGGATCATTAACAGAAATGAACATAACCACAGTTACTACTTTCTAAGAGCTGGAAAGAATTACCCAGGGCAGAGCTTCCAACTGAAACACTGTAATTATTAGACAACAAACAGACAGACAGACAGACAGACAGACAGACAGACAGACAGTCAGACAGACAAAAACCCTGAAGTACAAGAGACTCTCCCCTTCTCTCTCTATAACACACACACACACACACACACACACACACACACACACACACACACCCCTCTCTTTCTCTACACCAAACTCTTTTTAATCGCTTGATTTTCAGTTTCTCACTTAGTGGAGCACCCCTTTTCTTTAGGATCAATCTCCTCCTGGGTTTCTTTTTATACCAAAGGGGGGCAAGTTACACATAATCCAGGAGAAGAAGGCCAAAGCAATCAGGTTATTAAGGAACATCAGGAGAGAGAAATTAAATGCTGGTAGACACATTGAACAAGTGCTCTGAAACAAATGATATTCAAATTAACCTCTTAGTGTAGTTTTAAACCAATCGGTCAGCATAAATGCAGAGTTAGAGAGACAAACTGACCCTTAAAACAGGTTGGGAATTGTGAACAGCCTGGAGAGGCCACATTTTTCTTCCTTCAGGGGCAGTGGGAGAGACTTTGCCCTGCCTGTTGTTATGTAAATCAGAACTGAGACCTGCCCCAAGCAAGCCCGGTTTAGTGTAAGAATCTTACTTCCCCGCCCTGATAACTGGCACCCCAGCCTGGCAGGAAACAAATTTCCCCTTGCAGACAAAGCGGTAGGAACCCAAAGTGGCGGGAACCACCCTTCCCCGCTCCCCTCCCCCCTCCCCCTCCCCCCCCCAAAAAAAACCCAAAAAAAACCCACAATGTCACCGAGAAGGCGTAGTACAAGTACCTGCTTTATCTAGGCTACTGGTTTGATAAAGTTGGCACTTTGTTGGGGGTATTTGGGTATTTCAATCTCACCTTGACCCCTGACCCGCCCCTCTCAAGAGTTTGTGACAGATGGATGCGGCTATTTCTCCCTGAGATTTGTGAATGTACAGGTTTATACTTTCTTTGGGTTTCATCCCGTTCTTGAAATGAATCCTGGCAGTGGCCGACATGCTACGACCTCCAGCTTACTTTTGTGTTGTTCAGAGAAGAGTTGTGGTGTGATTTCATCTTTTAGACTTTGTCGAGATTTGGTTTATGTTCCATTCTATGGTCAACTTTGGTAAACATTCCGTATTCACTTGAAAAGAATGTCTGCTGTGTAGTGGTGGCCTTGCAGTGTTCTGAACGTGCCCATTAGGTGTGGGTTGTTCGTGATGTAGTTCTGCTGTCCTTTGTTCCTGATTATTTATTTATGGCCTAAGTCGTCCTCAGCTGCTAAGGGACGAGTGTTCTCATCTCCTTGCCATAATAGATTTATCCATCTTTTCCTTTAATTCTCTGTGGTTTTCATGCAGGTATTTATTTATTTATTTATTTATTTAGTTAGTTAGTTAGTTAGTTAGTTAGTTATAGCTGTTGATGGACACAATGTCTTTATTTTTGTTTATTTATTTTTATGTGGTGCTGAGGATTGAACCCAGGGCCTCACGAATGCAAGGCAAGCACTCTACCACTGAGCTACAATTCCAACCCTCATGTAGGTATTTTGAGGTTATTGAATGACTTGCACACTACCTTAAGATTGTTTAATGCTTCCTCAAAGATCTGACTGTTTATCAATGTGCTATGTTCCTCCTACGCCTGGCAGTGATTGTCTTGTGTGTACCTTGAAGTCATACTAAAAATAAAATAAATAAGTGACTGGGTACAGTGGCCTATGCCTGTCATCCCAGACAGGCTTCTCTCTCTCTCTCTCTCTCTCTCTCTCTCTCACACACACACACACACACACACACACACACACACACAGCTGAGGCAGGAGGATCCAGAGTTTAAAGCCACCCTCAGCAAAAGTGAGACACTAAGCAACTCAGTGAGACCCTGTCTCTAAGTAATATACTAGATAGGTAGGGCTAGGGGATGTGGCTCAGTAGTCAGTGAGTGCCCCTGAGTTCAATCCCTCCTTACAGGCCTCCTCCAATAAATAAACAAACAGATAAAAAAATACATATGTTTATCTTGTTTATTTAGGTGATGATGATGATGATGATGATTTCAATGTGGTGCCCGGGATTGAACCCTGTGCCTCATGCGTACTTGGTAAGTACTGTACCACTGAGCCACAACACCAGACTGACAACACCATGAAGTGCTCTTGCAACCTTTCTCCAGCTTTATTTATCCCAGAGCATGTGGTGTTTCAGTCTAGGGCAACAGACCATGCTTTTTAGCCAAGGCAGCCTCTCTTAGAGCCCTGTTACAGCTTCTTATTACCAAGTGTCTAAATGTAAAATTTGGCTCTGTGATATTGATAGATCAATAAAAATAAAGATACAAAAAAAAAAAAAAAAGATAAAACGGTCAAACAGACAAAATACAACTTCACAAGGAAGAATCCTTGTGATGATTTGTTCGATGATTTGTTCCTTTTTGTATGGCGTGCTAAGGCTCAAACTCTGTGCCAGGCCGGCCCTCTGCTACTGACCCAAAGACACAGACAGACCCTAGACAAGAAAGGATTCTCAGAGGCTGGTCATCTTCCAATTTTTTTTTTTTTTGTACAGAAAAAGGAGGAAACACAAAGCCCAAAGACAAGCAGATCAAATTCCCAAGCAACCGATTTCAAACTGATTTTGACATGTTTCTGTCAATTCCTACATTGTCTGGATGGATCGAACCGTGGCCTAGCAGCTAGTCTGCCTGTCTAATTGTGGCTTCACCGTGGTGGTTTCGGTTTTGAAGTCCCACACCGCCCGTGTCCCCCGCCGGATTCTCTGGGGGTGCTGGGCAGACTGCCGGCGCCTCCCGCTGCTGCGGGGCACCCTGGCGGGGTGGGGGTGGGGCGGCTGGTGGGACGTGTCCAGGTGACTTTCTACGACCCCTGCGAAGGGGATCCCGCTGACACCGACCCTTCCGCCTGATTTTGTTGACGGTTTTCGAGCTCCCCCTGGTGGCCGCTTTTATAGGAGTGTCTTAATCCACTTCTGAGAAGTATCTGTTCAGGTCCTTGGCCCATGGATTGATTGCATTATTTGTTTGATTCTTCCCCGCCCCCCCCCGCCCCCCCCCCCCCCCCCGTTGTCGTTGTTGTTTCGCTCTGGGGCAAGGGCCCACGCTTTTTAGCCAAGGCAGCCGCTCTTAGCGCCCTGTTACAGCTTCTTATTACCATGTGCCTAAACGTAAAATTTGGCTCTGTGACCCGGTGGAAAATGACTTTCGGTTCAAGAAAATGCTCATTTCTTACTCAGGTAAATAAATAGGTAAATAAAAACACAAATTCAAATAAGAATTAATGGGCTGGAGATGTGCCTCAAGTGGTAATGCGCTCCCGCGGCATGCGCGGGGCGCTGGGTTCGATCCTCAGCACCACGTAAAATAAAATAAAGATGTTGTGCCCACCGCATACTGAAAAATAAACATTAAAAAAAAATATTCTCTCTCTCTCTCTCTCTCTCTCTCTCTCTCTCTCTCCTCTCTCTCCACCCCCCTCTTCCCTCTCTCTCTCTCCCCCCTCCTCCTCCTCCTCTCTGTCTTTACAAAAGAAAAATAAGTAAAAGTTAAAAAGGGGGCTGGGGATGTGGCTCAAGCGGTAGCGCAGTTGCAGTTGCAGTTGCCCGGGTTCGGTCCTCAGCACACAAACAAAGATGTTGTTAAAAAAAAAAAAAAAAAAAAGTAAATATTGAAATTCTCTCTCACTCTCTCTTAAAAAAAAAAAAAAAAAAAAAAAAAGATAACGTGGCCAGGCAGAGAAAATAGAACTCCCCAAGGAAGAATCCTTATTCCTATTATGATCAGTATTCTTTTTTTTTTTTTTTCTTTTTTAGAGTAGTTGTAGGTGGACAGCACGCCTTCTTTCGACTTTGTTCCTTTTTGTATGCCGCGCTAAGGCTCAAACCCAGTGCCTCCTATGTGCTAGGCCGGCCCTCTGGCACTGAACCACAGACACAGAGGAGGAAGGTTTCTCAGAGGCTGTTCATCTTCCCATTTTTTTTTTTTTTTTTTTTTTTTTTGGTACAGAGACAGGCGGAAACACCGAGCCCAAAGACCAGCAGATCAAATTCCCCAGCCACCGATTTCGACGGGTTTTTACATGTTTCTGTCAATTCCTCCATTCTCTGGATGGATCGGACCGTGGCCTAGCAGCTAGTCTGCCTGTCTAATAGTGGCTTCACCGTGGTGGTTTCGGTTTTGAAGTCCCACACCGCCCGTGGTGTCCCCCGCCGGATTCTCTAGGGGTGCTGGGCCGATCTGCCTGCGTCTCGTGCCCGCCGCTGTGGGGGGGGGGGGCCCTGGCGGGGCGACCCGGCTGGTGGGACGTGTCCGGGTGACTTTCTACGACCCCTGCGGGGCGGATCCCGCTGACGCCGACCGAGGTTCCGCGTCCCTTCCTCCTGATTTGGTTGACGGTTGTCGAGCTCCCCCTGGTGGCCGCTTTTATAGGAGCGTCGGATCATCGGAAGTCTCCAAGGCGTGATATTCGGCGGCGGTGGCCGAGACAGAGTTCCAGGAGCTGGGCGGCGCCAGCGGAACTGTCTCGGTCACGCTGGGCTGGGCCGTTGTGGCCCGTTGGCGGGATATTGGACCTGCAGGCTTACTGTGTGTGTGTCGGTTGTCTTCTCTCCCTGCACGGTCCGGGCCGCGGGCGCCTCGGGTGGCAGTCTGAGCGGTTCCTTCGCCGCCACGGGCTTCGCTTTGCCCGGTCTGGGTCGGTCGCCGGGACTTCTGTCATATTTTTCTCCCGCTTCCTCTCCCTCTCTCTCGCGGGTTTTGGCCGCGGGGCTGCGGGGCTTCACCGGGCGGGCCAGGCGGGTGTGCTCGCCCGGCCTTGCCGCATTGCCTCTTCGGGGGCCCGCTGCCCGGGGCTTGTCCTGTTGGCTACGCCCGGCGTCCTTCGGACGTGTTCCCCGTCCGCCCTTCCCCACCCCCTCCCCGGTCCTGCTCGCTGGGGATGGCGGTCCCCGTCTCTTGTCTTTGCCTTCGTCAACGAGGGTCGACCAGTTGTCCCTAGGGGCTCTGGATCTCGGTGATGGGCTCGATTTCGCGGTCCGCTGACCGTGACTGTGTTCAGGGAAGGCGGCAGTGGTGAGTGAACTGTTCCCCGTTGCCCCGGTCGCGATTGTTTTGGCCCGAGTTGGCCGTTTTCTGCCATCGGGTAGGTGCTGACACGTTGTCCTCTGGCGGCACACGCCAGAGCGAGGGAGCTTGGGCCTCCGGGTGCGTGCGGGGCTCTGGGCTGATGGGGTGGCCCGGACCCGTTCCCTCTTGAGCTGCTTGCCTGGGCCTGCGTGCGACGGCTCTTTGGCGCACCTGGAGCGCCCTCGCGGTGGTGCCGCCTCTGGCCGGCCGGCCTTCTGGCGCCGGAGGGCGGCGGGGGTAGGTGGCGGGTGGTCCTTTACCGCCCGTGCGCTCCTCGCTGCGGGCACCGAGGGTGGCGTGACGACGCTTGCTTCCATGGCTCCGAGCCGCGTGTCAGGCGTTCCCCGTTCCGTGTCGTCGGCCGCTCTCCCTGGGGTGTGGGGCCGGCGAGGCCGTAGCAGGCTCCTCTTAGAAGCGGTCCTCGCCGGGTCTCCCCCTGCTCCCTGGGCCTCTCCCGCCCACTCTGCTGATCGATGTGGTGACTTTGCGCTCTCCTGGGCCGGACCAAAGCCGCGCCAGGCGAGGGACGGACATTCATGGCGAATGGGCCGACTCTTCTCGTCCTGCCCGCGGGCCCCTCGCCTTGCCTCCCCGCCCGTTCGCGGTGCGGGGAAGGGCGGGGGTGCGGAATCCGGCCTCGACCTCGCTCCTGGGGTCCTCTGACGTAGCGGGTGCTTCTCGCTCGCCGCCCCCCCTGGGCGGCCAAGGGCCGTGTGTGTGGCCCTCCCCGGCGCGGGGAGGGCTGCCACCGTGCTGCCTCGGCGCGACGGTGCGCCTCTGCTTCGGTGCTCCTGGGGCGCTCCGGGTTGTTTCCTGAGGTGCCTGAGGCTGAGCCGGTGTGTGCTGCTCCCGATCCCAGTGCCGCTGCCGCGGCCGGCCGCCGCCTCGCTGTCGGTCTCGCCCCGTCTGTGGGGGTTTCCGAGGCGAGTGCCTGAAGGGAAGAGCGGTGTCGCTTCTTTCGGGGGATCGAGGCGGTAAGCTCGGCAGCGTTGCCCGCTCCCTCTCCGGGGGGGAGGGTGTCGCGTTGTCGTCCCCAGCGCCGAGTGGCGTGGGGAGTGTTAGGCGAGCGGGCGCCCGGGCGCTCTTCCCTCTCTCCGGTGGGGGAAGGAGACGTTGCCCGGGCGTGTGAGCGATGGTGGCGGGACGCCGAGCTGGGGCCGGTCGGGCCCCCGAGGCGATGGGGCTTTGGGTGTCCCCGGCCGCGAACGCTCAAGAAGCCTTGTGCTTGCCTGTACCGCAGATCCCCCCTCGTTGTCTCGGCGGCCGGTTGGCAGAGGGGCTGGGTTGGGTGCGGCCCACCCTCAGTGAGGAAGTTTCTCTAGCGATCCGTGAAGGGCGTGCCTTGTGTGGGGGTACCGGATTCCCCCGTTGGCCGCCCCCTGCTTTTTGCGCTACGCTACCGTCGGTGGTGTGTGTAGGCGAGAGTCCCCCCTCCCCGCCGTCTGGGAGTGCAGGGGTCCGCCGGCCCCCCGCGGGTGGGGGCCGAGCGCCTGCTCTTTGTGCCTACCGCGGCCCACGCCTCCCCCCTTCGAGTCGGGGGAGGGTTCCCGCTGGGCCTTGGCCGGGCCTTCTGGCGCGCGTGGGGCCACTGTGTGGGCCGCTGGTGCCGCGTGTGTGCGCGGTGGCGGTGGGGCGCTGTTCGCGCGGCCGGGGGTTGAGGGGCCGCGTCCCTCTTTCCCCCGCGCCCGCTGCGAGTGTCCCTCTGCCCGCTCCCGGTCCCGGGCCGGCGGGCGACCTGCGTGCGTGTGCGCTGGCTCGGGGCGCGGCCGCCGCGGCCCCCCTGGGAGCGTTCCGCGGGCGGTGTGGTGAGCGAGTGGACCCTGGAGCTGGAGAGGGCCCAGGTCGTGGGACTCGTCCGGCCCGAGGTTGTGGCGTTGCATGCTGGCGTTTGGAGGCCAGGCGCGCGTCTCGTCGCGTGGAGGGCCACCCTGTGGTGGCGGGGCGGCGGGTCTCGTGGGAGGTTCCGGGGGTGGGGCCGGAGGCCGGGTTGGCGTCGCAGGCGGTGCGGGACCGCCCTCGCGTGTGGCGGTGGGATCCCGCTTGTTTTCCTGGCGGCCCGACTCTGTGCCCGAGGTCTTCTCCCCGGTTTCCTTTCCGCGTTTCTTTGCCCCTCGCCGCCTCCGGCGCGCCCTCCATCCGGGCGGGGTTGTGGCCCCCTCCTCGCCTCCGCCGGGCCTCCCCCCGGCTGGCCGGTCGCGGCCGCGCTGCCGCCCCCTCCCGGGCGTGTACCGGGTGTGGCGGTGGGCACGCTGGTCGGGCGGTTGTCGTTGGGGATGCTCGTCACGGTGTGCGGGTTGAGGGTTCGGGGGCTTCCCCGCCTCTTGCGACGGCGGTGGGGCGGTGGGGCCCTGTCCCCCGCGAGGGCCCTCCCGGGAGGTTGGCTGATGAAGGGAACCCGGCCGGCGGCTCGTCCGGGGCCACGCGGGACCGCCCGTGCGCCTGGTGTGCGCGCTGGCGGTGATACACCGCGTGCCGCCCTGGGCTTGTCCGGCCGGTGCGCCCGCGCGGCTCGGCCAGCTCTCTCCGGGCGGGGCTCCTCCGCGGGTCGGCAGGTGCCCTCTCCCGTTTCCCGCCGCCCTTCCGGCGCGCGCCGCTCCCCACGCCGGCTGCAGCCGCCGCCTCCTCGGGCGGCCGGCCCGTCCCCGTCTGGTCTCTTTGGGCCTTGGCCCGCCCGCTCTCTCGCCCCTTCGCGAGTTCGCTCCCACGGGGGGCCCGCCGCGGCCCCCGTCTCCTGGCCGCCACCGCCGCTTGTCCGCTGGCGACGGCGTCGTCGTGTGCCGGCGCTTGGGTGTGGGGGACGACGGGTCTGCCACCCCCGCCCCCGCGGGGCGCCGGTCACCCGCTCGGTGCCGCGCGAGGGTTGTGCCGCTCGGGTGCGCGTGTCCGGCCACGACCTGGTCCGGTCGCGGTGAGTCGTTCCCCGGTCGCGCCGCCGCGCCGTTCCCCGGGCGGGGCAGGGGAGGTGGGGAAGGGCATCGCCCCGAACCAGTCGCACCCCCGTCCCCGTCCG